>NC_135233.1:314887322-315029318 GCF_051348905.1 Ranitomeya variabilis
TAGATGGAATGGTCTGCAGGCGTCACATTGCGTTTGCAGAGCCCCTAATGTACCTAAACAGTAAACCCCCCCACAAATGACACCACTTTGGAAAGTAGACCCCCTAAGGAACTCATCTAGAAGTGTTGTGAGAGCTTTGACCCCCCAAATGTTTCACTACAGTTTATAACGCAGAGCCATGAAAATAAGAAATACAAAAATTGTCCCCCAAAAATTATTTTTTAGCCCCCAGTTTTGTATTTTCCCAAGGGTAACAGGAGAAACTGGACCCCAAAAGTTGTTCTCCAATGTGTTCCGAGTACGCTGATACCCCATATGGTGGGGTAAACCCCTGTTTGGGCGCAAGGGAGAGCTCGGAAGGGAAGGGGCACTGTTAAACTTTTTCAACGCAGAATTGGCTGGAATTGAGATCGGACGCCATGTCGCGTTTGGAGAGCCCCTGATGTGCCTAAACAGTGGAAACCCCCCAATTATAACTGAAACCCTAATCCAAACACACCCCTAACCCTAATCCCAACGGTAACCCTAACCACACCTCTAACCCATACACACCCCTAACCCTAATCCCAACCCTATTCCCAAACGTAAATGTAATCCTAACCCTAACTTTAGCCCCAACCCTAACCCTAACTTTAGCCCCAACCCTCACTGTAGCCCCAACCCTAGCCCTAACCCTAGCCCTAACCCTAACCCTAGCCCTAACCCTAGCCGGAAAATGAAAATAAATACATTTTTTAAATTTTTCCCTAACTAAGCGGGTGATGGAGAGGGGTTTGATTTACTTTTATAGCGGGTTATTTAGCGGATTTTTATGATTGGCAGCCGTCACACACTGAAAGACGCTTTTTATTGCAAAAAATATTTTTTGTGTTACCACATTTTGAGAGCTATAATTTTTCCATATTTGAGTCCACAGAGTCATGTGAGGTCTTGTTTTTTGCGGGACGAGTTGTCGTTTTTTTTGGTAGCATGTTCGGGCACGGGAGATTTTTTGATCGCTTTTTATTCCGATTTTTGTGAGGCAGAATGACCAAAAACCAGCTATTCATTAATTTCTTTTGGGGGAGGTGTTTATGCCGTTCCGCGTTTGGTAAAATTGATAAAGCAGTTTTATTCTTTGGTTCAGTACGATTACAGCGATATCTCATGTATATCATTTTTTTAATGTTTTGGCGCTATTATACGATAAAAACTACCGTATTTTCCGGCGTATAAGACGACTTTTTAACCCCTGAAAATCTTCTTAAAAGTCGGTAGTCGTCTTATACGCCGGGTATCGCCTTGTACGCCGGGTGTATATGGTGGGTGGGGGGGAGTGGTCCTGATGACGATGAGGGGGCGTCTCACAGGAAAGTGAGTATCCCCCATTACCTCATCATAGCGCTGCAGCGTGGGGTCTCTGTGCTGGGAGCGGCGGCTGCTGTGCTGTGGGGCGGCGGCTCCTCTTCTGCAGTGTGGGGCCTCTGGTGCTGTGGGGCAGCGGTGGCATATCTTCATGCAGTCGGGGCTCCTCTGGCATCTCCTTAAAGCCAGGAGGCCCCGCTGGCAGCTCCATCGGTACAATGCGGTGGCCTCCGGGAAAATGGCCGCTGCTCAGATTCAGATCTCGTCCCGAGATCTCGGGACGAGATCTGAATCTGAGCATGCGCCGCCCCCAGCGGCCATTTTCCCGGAGGCCACCGCATCGAACCTATTGAGCTGCCTCCGGGAAAATGGCCGCTGCTCAGATTCAGATCTCGTCTCCCGAGATCTCGGGACGAGATCTGAATCTGAGCAGCGGCCATTTTCCCGGAGGCCACCGCATTGTACCGATGGAGCTGCCAGCGGGGCCTCCATGCTTTAAGGAGATGCCGGAGGAGCCCCGACTGCATGAAGATACGCCGCCGCCTCACAGCACCAGAGGCCCCACACTGCAGAAGAGGAGCCACCGCCCCACAGCACAGCAGCCGCCGCTCCCAGCACAGAGACCCCACGCTGCAGCGCTACGATGAGGTAATGGGGGATACTCACTTTCCTGTGAGACGCCCCCTCGTCGTCATCAGGACCACTCCCCCCCCCCCAAAAGGCACATATTCACCGGCCCTATAAGACGACATAGGGTGTATAAGAAGACCCCCGACTTTTAAGAAGATTTTATATTTTAACTGGTAAAGTTGGGGGGTCGTCTTATACGCCCAGTCGTCTTATACGCCGGAAAATACGGTATTTTATAGAAAAAATAATTATTTTGGCATCGCTTTATTCTGAGGACTATAACTTTTTTATTTTTTTGCTGATGATGCTGTATCATGGCTCGTTTTTTGCGGGACAAGATGTCGTTTTCAGCGGTACCATGGTTATTTATATCGGTCTTTTTGATCGCGTGTTATTCCACTTTTTGTTTGGCGGTATGAGAATAAAGCGTTGATTTTTGCCTCGGTTTTTTTTTTTTTTTACGGTGTTCACTGAAGGGGTTAACTAATGATATAGTTTTATAGGTGGGGTCGTTACAGACGCGGCGATACTAAATATGTGTACTTTTATTGTTTGATTTTTTATTTTTTTTATTTAGATAAAGAAATGAATTTATGGGAATAATATATATATATTTTTTTTTTTTCTTTATTTAGGAATTTTTTTAAAATTTTTTTTTTACACATGTGGAAATTTTTTTTTTTTACTTTGTCCCAGGGGGGGACATCACAGATCGGTGATCTGACAGTTTGCACAGCACTCTGTCAGATCACCGATCTGACTTAGAGCACTGCAGGCTTACCAATCGCCTGCTCTGAGCAGGCACTCGGTAAGCCACCTCCCTCCCTGCAGGACCCGGATGCCGCGGCCATCTTGGATCCGGGACCTGCAGCGAGGAAGGAGGTAGGAGACCCTCAGAGCAACGCGATCACATCACGTTGCTGCGGGGGTCTCAGGGAAGCCCGCAGGGAGCCCCCTCCCTGCGCGATGCTTCCCTGTACCGCTGGCACACCGCGATCATGTTTGATCGCGGTGTGCCGGGGGTTAATGTGCTGGGGGCGGTCTATGACCACTCCTGGCACATAGTGCCGGATGTCAGCTGCGATAGTCAGCTGACACTCGGCCACGCTCCCCCCGTGAGCGCGGCCGATCGCGCTGGACGTACTATTCCGTCCTTGGGAATTAGGGCCCACCCCACATGGACAGAATAGTACGTCCAATGGCAGAAAGGGGTGAAGCATTAGAGGAGGTTCACTAGACACTGCGGCATTTTCCTCCAAGTTGTCCTTTAAAGAGACAATCACGTTAGGCTCATCTTCTCTAACAGTCAAGCTTTGTGTGGACTCAGGAGCAGAGGGGAATTTAATGTCCTCTGCCTTTGCTCTCTGCCACGCAATGCCTCTGGTCATGCTCACCAAACCGGTGACTGTTCGAGTACTGAATGGGTCGACACTGCCCTCACAAATCACACATCAGACTATCCATTTCACATTATCCATCTCCCCTTCCCATCAGGAGATAATTTCCCTTCTTGTCATTCCCGAGGGAATAGACGAGATTCTGCTGGGAATATCCTGGCTCAGTTTCCACTCCCCACATATTGAGTGGACCTCTGGGAGGATATTGGGTTGGAGTGAATCATGTAAGGGCAGATGTGTGAGGGAGTGTGTTCAGTTTACCAATACAGAGATACCCACAGATCTTACTTCCCTTCCTAAGTGCTATTGGTCCTATGCAGACGTGTTCTCCAAAAAGGCTGTGGAGACCCTTCCGACTCACCGCCTTTATGAATGTCCTATTGAACTCATGCCTGGAGCAGAACCACCTCGGGGACGGGTCTATCCCCTCTTTGATAGGCTATTTACCAAATTAGATCTGGGGAAGGTCCTGTAGTTGCTGCAGCTATAAAAGGTTTGCATGACTGCACGGCCATGCGCTAGTATAAATCTATGTTATGTGCTTTGCACCAGTGTAGTGAGGAGTTTGGGTGTGTGTGCAAGGCCACTGACTGCTATCAGCTCAGCAGTTAGCTGTGTACTCCTGTGAGTCTAACAGGTCACAGTGCTTTCTTTTGTCGGCGACTCTGTGAAGTAACAGAGTTCGCTTATACCGTCATACAGCGCCATTTGCTAGCAGCAGGTTCCTCCTGTACGGTGGACCCCGGGCTGCGAAGGCACCAATATCTTCATCTATTTACTCAGTGCGTTCCGTTAGCCCTAACAACATGTATATTTGATTTTATTGATTAATTTTGAATGGGGTGAAAAGGGAGTGATTTAAACTTTTATTTATTTTTTTTATATTTTTAAAAACAAATTTTTTTTTTACTTTTTTCATGCTTCAATAGTCTCTATGGGAGATTAGAAGCTACCATAACCCGATCGGCGCTGCTACATACAGGCAATGATCAGTAAGCCTGTATGAATTACTCACAGCAAGCTGACAGTGACAATCATGTAGGTCTCCAGGAGACCTCTGGCTGTCATGTTGACCCATCGGTGACCTGCAATCATGTTACAGGGGTCACCAGTGGATGTATTTCCAGCACAATTGCCGGAAGCGCATGTTAAAGGGAACCTGTCACCTGAATTTGGCGGGACCAGTTTTGGGTCATATGGGCGGGGTTTTCGGGTGTTTAATTCACCCTTTCCTTACCCGCTGGCCGCAATATTGGATTGAAGTTCATTCTCTGTCCTCCGGAGTACACGCCTGCGCAAGGCAATGCCTTGCGCAGGCGTGGCGTGTACTCCGGAGGACAGAGAATGAACTTCAATCCAATATTGCGGCCAGCATGCAGCCAGCGGGTAAGGAAAGGGTGAATTAAACACCCGAAAACCCCGCCCATATGACCCAAAACTGGTCCCGCCAAATTCAGGTGACAGGTTCCCTTTAAATGTTGCTGTCAACATTTAGTTAGTTAATAGCCGCGGGTGTTCCCGACACATGTCAGATGTTCAAAACAGATGAGATGTGCCAGGAAAAATGTGGGCTCACCACCGGAGCCCACATGAAAGGGAGGGAGTCCAACATTGGCATACTATTACGCCCGATGTCGGAAAGTTGGTAATGAGAGCATGCTAGCAACAGTGAGGTACATCGTATGTTCCCTGCATATTAGGCCATACATTCCAGGAAATACAATTGATAAGTCGGAAAATATTATTTATATCCTCAATAGTGAAAAATACAGGCATATACAGTTGTGCTCAAAAGTTTAACCCCTTTACCCCCAAGGGTGGTTTGCACATTAATAACCGGGCCATGAGGTTATAACTCTGGAACGCTTCTACGGATCTTTGTGATTCTAACATTGTTTACTCGTGACATATTGTACTTCATGTTAGTGGTACAATTTATTCGATATAACGTGTTTATTTGTGTAAAAAAAATGGAAATTTGGCAATTTTTATGCCCTTAAAACAGAGAAATATGTCACACAAAATATTAATGAAATAACATTTCCCACATGTCTACTTTATATCCGCACAAATTGGGAAGCACATTTTTTTTTTCATTCGGAAGTTATAAGGGTTAAAAGTTAACCAGTGATTTCTCATTTTTCAAACAAAATTTACAAAACCATTTTTTTTTTTTTTTAGGGACCACCTCACATTTGAAGTCACTTTGAGGGGTCTATATGGTAGAAAAATACCAAAAGTGATACCATTCTAAAAACTGCACCCTGGAAGGTACTCAAAACCACATTCAAGAAGTTTATTAAGCCTTCAGCTTTTTCACAAGAGTAGAAGCACCATGGAAGGAAAAAATGAACATTTTACTTTGTAGTCACAAAAATATTTCAGCAACAATTTTTTTTTTCCAAGGGTAAAAGGAGAAATTGGACCTCAAAAGTTGTCCACTGATACCCCATATGTGGGGGGGAACCACTATTTGGGTGCACGGCAGGGCTCGGAAGGGAAGGACCGCCGTTTGACTTTTTCAAGCTAAATTTGGTTGGAATTGAGATCGGACGCCATGTCGCGTTTGGTGAGCCCCTGATGTGCCTAAACAGTGGAAACCTCCCAAAAGTGACCACATTTTGGAAACTAGACCCCCTAAGGAACCAAATAGATGTGTGGTGAGAATTTTGAAGCCCCAAGTGCTTCACTAAAGTTTATAATACCCAGGCGTGAAAATAAAAAATCCTATTTTTTCCACAAACATGATCGTTTAGTCCCCAATTTTTTATTTTCCCAAGGGTAACAGGAGAAATTGGACCTCAAAAGTTGTTGTCCAATTTGTCCTGAGTATGCTGGTACCCCACATGTGGAAGAAAACTAATGTTTGTGCACACGTTGGGGAGTAGTGATGTTTTGGAATGCAGAATTTGAAGGAATGGTCTGCTGTCATCACGTTTCGTTTGCAGAGCCCCTTATGTACCTAAACAGTAGAAACCCCGCACAAGTGACCCCATTTTGGAAACTTGACCCCTAAGGAACTTATCTAGGTGTGTGGTGAGAATTTTGAACCCCCAAGTGTTTCACTAAAGTTTATAATACCCGGGCGTGAAAATAAAAAATCCTATTTTTTTTTTTTACCCACAAAAATGATCTTTTAGTCCACAATTTTTAATTTTCCCAAGGGTAACAGGAGAAATTGGACATGAAAGTTGTTGTCCAAAGTGTCCTGATTACGCTAGTACCCCATATATGGGAAAATACTGTTTAGGCACACGTTGGGGCTCGAAAGGGAAGTAGTGACATTATGGAATGCAGACTTTGAATGAATGGTCTGCGGTCATCATGTTCCGTTTGCGGAGCCCCTAATGTGTTTTTTTTTTACTGTTTAGGCACAAGTGACATCATTTTGGAACCTAGACCCCCAAGGAACTTATCTACATGTGTCCCCTTTTTGGAACTAATGTACTGTTTCCTGTAAAGTAAATTAGTAGTGCATGGAGGTGTGGTACAATTTGAAGCAATCCTTCATACACAGGCCAGGTTTGTCGGGGCAGGTGTCGCATTGATAAATGGTGTCTTTGCATATTCTCATTTTGTAACACTCGGCACCTGTTTTGCGGCTTACCTTTTCTTCCAGTTGGCGGGACCACCCCCGGAAAATACTGGCCTGGTACGATATGAGCACCTTCAGTTCTGGAAGTACTGGGGCCCGCTCCTTCCAGAGTGCCAAATATCAGGGCCTTAACCACTACCTCCTGGAACTGAAGGAAAAATGTATTGGTGTGGTGTGCACATCGTGACAGCAAGAAAGCATTAAGCATTGCTGTTATGATCCGGTGACCCTGGAGCCGCATGTGACTATCTCTGGAGTAAGTGGTACTTGTACTGACCGCAATCCTAATACTGACACCACAACTAGAAGTAGCCGTGGGATGTACCTAACATGGCCTAGACACCTCGACACAGCCGGAGGACTAAATACCCCTAAAGATGGAAATGGGAAATCCTATCTTGCCTCAGAGCAGAGCCCCAAAGGATAGGCAGCCCCCCACAAATATTGACAGTGAGTTTAAGAGGAAATACGTACACAGGCAGAAAAGACAGAGTTTAGCAAAAGAGGCACTTCTAGCTAAAATAGAAAAGGATAGGACAGAGTACTAAGCGGTCAGTATTAAAACTCTAGAAAAATCCACAGCAGAATATACAATCTACTACATCTAACTAAAGACATAAGATGTATATCTGCATCTCCAAAGAATCCATCATGACAGAAAAATCCAAACAAAGTCTAAGCTGGACAAAAACACAAAAGATTGCTCTGCGCATAAAAGCACACTGCATGCATGCTACAGAGAACAAAAACCAGACACTTATCTTAGCTGAAATGACAGCAGGGCAAGTGGAGCCAGACAGAGATGCAATCCCTCCAAGATACAATGGACAACTGGCAGGGATTGATGGATCCTATACACCTAAATACCTAATAGAGCTGCAATAAGCAGAAACACCTGCCCTGGCCTACAATCCAGAGACCACTGCACTACCACTAACAACCACCGGAGAGAGCCCAAGAGCAGAATTCACAACACATTGCCATTTGTACAATGTGCACGGCCAGCTTTTTGTACCACACCTTGGCTTTTCTCAAAGCGCTGTATGGTTGGAGGAGTTGATCAGAGAGATCAACGCCCCCCATGCTTTTGTTGTATCCCAGTACGCAGTCTGGTTTGCTGACATGTGTAGAGGTACCCCGTACAGTGCTCAGGGTGCTGCCATCACCGGGTATGGTCATCAAGAGAAGGACATCCCTCTTGTCCTTGTACTTGACCACCAGCAGATGGTCGCTACATTGGGCTCTGCTCTCACTTTTTCTGAGCATCTGCCCAAGTAGCATCTTCGGGAGTCCTCTCTGATTTTTGAGGACAGTACCGCAGACTGCTGTACCTCGTGCAGAGAGGGATTTGTAGAGTGGGATGCTGGAATAAAAGTTATCAGTGTAGAGGTGATAACCTTTATCCAGCAGTGGGTGCACCAAATCCCACACAATCTTCCCTATCACTCCCAGGACAGGAGGACACTCGGGGTTCAATCCTGGTGTCCTTCCCTTCTTACACTCTAAACCTGTGGATGTACCCTGAGGTACTCTCACACAGCTTGTAGAGTTTGATTCCGTACCTGGCCCTCTTGCTGGGCAGGTACTGGTGGAATCCGAGCCTTCCCTTAAGATGGACTAAGGACTCATCCACGCAGATGTCCCTTTTGGACAAATACACTTCAGAAAACTTTTTGTTGAAGTGGTCGATGACCGGCCGAACTTTGAACAGACGGTCAAAGTTGGGGTCTTCTCGTGCAGGACACTGTGCATTATCGGAATAATGCAGGAACTTGTGGATGGCTTCAAAATGCTTCAGATCCATGACCATTCGGAACACTGGAGTGTTATATAAAATATCTACACTCCAATATTGCCGAATTTCTGGCTTCTTCATGATCCCCATGTGGAGGACCAGGCCCTAAAACTGCATCATTTCAACTGCGTCTACAGGAGACCAGTTGGAAAATGATGAACAGGGGTTTTGCTCCAAAAATTGTCGAGCATACAAATTAGTTTGCTCCACCATGGAGTTAATAAAGGTTTGTTTCTGTGAGGCCGGCGGTGTCAAACTTGATTCCTGATTCTGCCACAAAATCAGGAATCAGTGGCTCATAATTTTCAGGGGATGAGGTCCATATGGGGTTCGCAGTGGGGAGCGCTGGTTTAGGAATGGTGGGCGCTGCCTCATCTTCTGTCCTGGGGCGTCTGCGTGGTGGTTCCGCAGGACCCGAGGAGGAAGATGAGGATGAGGAGGAAGAGGATGAAGAATCTGAAGAGTAAAGGAATGTGGGATCCTCTCCCTCGCTATGAGTGTCGGAGGCAAGGAAAGAATATGCCTCCTCCAATGAATATCGCTGTTGGGACGAGCGGGACATTTTTGTGTGAATATGGTGTGAATATGGTGCTTGGGTGTACTTTATTGATAACTGTATGTGTGGGGGGGATAGTGATTGGCGCAAACTATTTGAAAAGAAAACGCTAAAAGAAAAAAATAGCAAATAGGGAGAAAAAAATATCTGTGAAAAGAAAAGGGGCAGGTATACTTGTCACTTCTGCTCCTGTAGTATAGCAGAGTGTTAGCCATAGCTCATGTAAGACTTGTCTTCTTCTGGAGAGTCGCCTTTACTGACAAACGTCACGCAAGTCACCTTCCTGCTCCCTCCCTACCCTTGGACTCTCCAATCCTTCTGTTCCCTACCCGACTGCATCTTGCTTTCCCTAGATTTGTGGAATACGCTGTCACATTTAACCATATGTGTTGGTCATATCTCCCCTATTTACATATATCTATGCCCCCACATACTATTTTAGCTTGGGATCATGTGACCGCTCTCTCCAGCGGGTTACCATGACCACGATACAGGCATTCTACTAATAGGAAGTATGCGTCAGGTTCAGTGACGCACTTCCGGTTACCATGTATCACCGCACTACGTTTCCCATAATTCCCCACTAGCGGCAGTCAGGTGACCACTCAGGCTGCTAGATCCCAGTACAGCAGAGCGGACCCTTACATACCGACAGGGCGCGTCATGATATGACGCACTTCCGGTTCCGGCGGCTTACACGATCCCGCCCTGCCATTATTTAAACATGGTCCACAGGCTACTGCACACTCAACCAGCGGCGGACACCGCGTTGACGTGCACGACCTACTCACTTTACACTGGTAAGCGTCACCTTTTTTTTCCCCTTGTCTTACATGAGCTATGGCTAACACTCTGCTATACTACAGGAGCAGAAGTGACAAGTATACCTGCCCCATGAGGACTCCTAAAGAGCCTTAAATAATAGGTGAGCTACATTTGGTAGATTTTTTCTTGAGGGCTTGTTTACTCATTTAGTACTACACATATGATTATATCACTATTATATGCGTTTCCCTTAGAATACACGCCATCACACCGGCGATTTATTGCCAGTATATACGAAGTCTGTTCTCTTCCATGGTGAGGATTACATTGTTTTATGGTGAGATACTATCTTTATCTACATATAGAGCTATTTACTTCAATGTTGACAGTGACAGCATTTTATGCCTTTTATTACAGTCAACATATTGGAAATTATCTCATCTTTTGACACCACGGTGTATATACCTTCTTTCTTATTCAAGTTCGGCCATATTAGGTGAGAATCTCCACATTTTCCATGCAGGCAAACTTACCTTGCTATTACCAGCCCCTCCAACATGCCTATATGTTATATTTCAGCAATCATCTCTACCTGGAATGCTAGGCGTACATGTTACACCTACCCGGTTAGTACACTGCCATTATCCCCCACCTGTACACTACAGACTTTATCATACAGCTCCTTTTCATTTTCATTATTATAGGGAAACCTTTTTGCTTTAGAGGTCCATCTGTAACCATATCTTAGGACCTAGTCTACATCCAGCGATATCCTACTTCATATAAGCAGTCGGGTATGTAAAAAGATACTACTCTAACCTTACCCTAATTTCCCTGCCTTCCAATCCGTCACATATCACATAATTATTGTGAGATTTACCTTATTATTTTTTCATATTTTGACCTTTTGTTAATTACCTTTTGTTTTTGTTGTTGTTTCTATATACTCATTATTGTTTTGTTATACATTTGTAACGCAGTTTACTGAGGAAGGTCTTATTGTTTGACCGAAACATTTTTCTGGACTGCTATCAAGTAATAAATATCTATCTCTTAAAATGAACACGATACACAAGTTGAGTGCCAAGTTATTTACTTTCTATACGTTTACTGGTGAGGGCAACCTATCTTGAGCACCAACACGGCTGTGCCATGATATACCGTATTTTCCGGTGTATAAGACGACTTTTTAACCCCTAAAAATTGTCCCAAAAGTCGGGGGTCATCTTATACGCTGGGTACGGCGTGTGCAGGGAGCGATCCTGGATGTTCCCAGGGTCTGAAGGAGAGGAGACTCTCCTTCAGGCCCTGGGATCCATATTCATGTAAAAAATAAAGAATAAAAATAAAAAATATGGATATACTCGCCCTCGGTTGGCCCCTGGACCTCACCTGTTGTGAATTCCGTTCTCGGGCTCCCTCCTGTGGTCGTGAATGGTATTTGGTGAGTTCTGTCCTTGGACACCCTCTGGTGGCTTTGAGTGGAACTGCTGATCTTTAAGGTTGGCTTTCTCAGCTGTCCTCGTTTATTGCTGCTCCTGGCTTCCCTGTTTAACTCTGCCCAGGTCGTTAGTCCATGCCAGCTGTCAATGTTTCAGTACTGGTTCAGATCTCTCTTGGATTTCTCAGATGACCTGTCTACTCCAGCAGAAGCTAAGTCCTTGCTAGTCATTTGCTGTTCATTGGTTTTGAATATATTTTTCAGTACATGCTATGTTTCAGTCCAGCCTGCTATTATGATATTTCCTTGCTAGCTGGAAGCTCTGGGCGTGCAGAGCTGCACCTCCACACCGTGAGTCGGTATGGAGGTCTTTTTGCACACTCTGCGTGGTTTTTGTAGTTTTTATACTGACCGCATAGTTCCCTTTCCTATCCTGTCTTTCTAGAGAAGATTCGGCCTCCTTTGCTAAAATCTGTTTCATTCCTGTGTTTGTCACTTCCCTCTTAACTCACAGTTAATATTTGTGGGGGGCTACCTTTACTTTGGGGAATTTCTCTGAGGCAAGGTAGGCTTCTATTTCTACCTTTAGGGGTAGTTAGCTCTTAGGCTGTGAAGAGGCATCTAGGGAGAGTTAGGTACGCTCCACGGCTATTTCTAGTGTGTGTGATAGGATTAGGGATTGCGGTCAGTAGAGTTACCACCTCCTCAGAGCTTGTCCCAGGTTTTCTGTTTAACCATCAGGTCACTTCGGGTGCTCCTAACCACCAGGTCATAACACTCACCGCTGCAAGCGTCTGCCTCCGTTCCTAAGAATCCAGAGTGTGAAGGACCTTCCATGACGTCGCGGCTTGTGATTGGTCGCATGACCGCTCATGTGACCACTCACACGACCAATCACAAGCCGCGACATCTTCGAAGGTCCTTCACTCTCTGCATTCTTAGGAACGGAGGCAGACACTTGCAGAGATGACAGCCAGCGTTCGTCGGAGGGGTGAGTATATCCATATTTTTTATTTTTATTCTTTATTTTTTACATGAATATGGATCCCAGGGCCTGAAGGAGAGTTTACTCTCCTCCAGACCCTGGGAACCACACGCCGTATAAGATGACTGGGTGTATAAGATGAACCCCGTCTTATACGGCGGGCATATCCCAAATTCCATATTTTATATGGAAAAGTTGGGGGTCGTCTTATACGCCCAGTCGTCTTATACACCAGAAAATACGGTACTTCACTAATGACTGTGTCGTAGATGTTTTCGTTCTGACCCAATGTCAGCTGACAGATCACCAGTGAGATCAAATTGTGGAATTACGCCCGTCATTTTACAAGCATGCTTGGAGACAAAAAGACACCTCACACATATCCTGTGAGCAAGTCACTTGTATCTGATATATTAAAAGCCAAAGCAATGTTTTATACCATTTACAACATATGCATTTCAATGTAAGTCATGTAGCCCCCACCATCACCCAGGGTCATACTTTATTTACCATAACTCAGAACATGTTGTGGCTGACTATTGAAAGCATACATGATAAGAAGTATAGTCTCCTTGAAGAGGAGACCATCAGTCTACTGCGTCAACAGATTCTAGTAATTCTAACACTTAAAGGCAAGAGGCACTTAAAGGCAAACTATTAACCCTTCTATAACAACTGTCTTCTGGACATCTGTCAAGTCAGCAGTCTTCCCCATGATTGTGGAGCCTACTGAAATACAGACTTAGGGACTTTTAAAACACTTAGGAAATCTGTGCAGGTGTTTTTGTTAATCATTCTAATAAACTGAGATAATGACTTTGGTTTTCATTGGCTGTAAGCCATAATCAACAGAAATAAACACTTGAAATAGCTCACTCTGTTTGTAATGTCTCTATGTAATATGTGAGATTCACTTTTTGTATTTAACTTTTTCATGATATTCTAATTTTGTAGGAAACACCTGTATGTGCCACCTTCTAGCATTCTCCGGATAAGGCAAACATAGAATAAATATACTCAGTTATTTTACTGTATTGAAATAGGACAAACATTTAGGAAAATAGATTGCTTTGGGACATCTCCGTAATGAATGCTCCACCAAGAATTAACATTGACTGGTATGTATTTTCATAATGATTGCATTTACCATACATACACTTTGATTCACTACTCCTCGCTACTTCTGCACCTGCAATTTGTCTAGTATTTTTTCCATTTAGAAAAAACCACAAGATTTTTTTTTTTTTCAAAACCCATGAAAAAAATTACTCTTACATGACAGTGTGGGATTTCCTTGTCATGTGGGATAGTACAGTTGTTAGGGATCGAGTTCCCGCCTCTGCACAGGGGGAGTCTCGAACCATCTCCACTGTGGTCTTCCATTCGTCCCCAGCCGCAGTGGAGCCTGCTCAGCAGAGACGTCGGTCTCAGCTTGATATTGTGCTGATGGTTACTGCTGCCTTTACAGGCTCAGCCATTGTAGCCAGTACTGGTCAGCGGCAGGCAGACGTCTCTGGGACTATATCCTGCTTTTCCCCTTCTGAGCATGCCAAAGGTAAGACCTCTCATTGGAGGTCAGGGGTCACATGCTCAGGTACTGCAGCAGCTCCCATTGGTCTTCTAGGAAGGTCCAGAAGTTGCTCAGGTACTGTGTCAGCTCCCATTGGTCCTCTAGGAAGGTCCTGAAGTTGCTGCAGCTATAAAAGGATTGCATGGCCGCATGGCCATGCGCTAGGATCAGCTTATGTCATGACCTTTTGCTATTCAGTGGTCTTGTCTGCTTGTGGTCAGGGTCCGGCTGAAATAAGCCACTAGAATACCAGCACCTCCGGTGAGGAGTTTGTATGGTGAATTCAGGGCTGGCGTAAAGCCATTAGAATTCCGGCTCCACCGGAGAGGAGGTGTTTGTGTGCTTGCTACTCCCTGACCACTGATTGCTTTTGCTCTGTTAGGCAGCTGTGTTCCCCTGTGACACTAACAGGGCACAGTGTTTTCCCTTCTGTTCGACTCTGTGAAGTAACAGAGTTCGCTTATACCGCCATATTGTGCCCCCCATTTGCTAGCAGCAGGTTAGTCTCCTGCACACTGGACCCCGGTCTGCGAACGCACAAATAATTATATCTAAATATACTCAGTGCATTCCACCAGCCCTAACAACAGTACAATCTTCAATGGTTGTACTTTCAAAATCTGCTTTAGAAATCAATGACAATTCACAGTAAATCGTGTCGGATCCATGATTTCAATTGGAAATCATCAACAGCAACACAAATTTGATTTCTGCTACAAAATCATTAGAAATTATTTGAGGGTTTTGAAAAATGAAGAAACATTTGTATGTGTTATGGCTAAAAACATGCCATTCTGATCCCAGAAAAAAATTTACCCCAATCCATGTGTGAGTAATTATTTGTATCCTTACACACAGGCATCCTAAAGTACACTGAACCTGCACTAAATCAATAAAAACATTATTTGTCATAATCCTGAGTTCCTTCTTCCTTGACTTTTTATTTTTTGTGTCATTGCTATGTGTAACCTTTTCAGATCATGGAAATCACCTAGAAATATATCACAAAATCAAGCATAATGCTCTTTATGCAGAATGAATGATCTAGTGCCAATGAAATGTTAATAAGTCTGTTAGTAAAGTATCGGTAATGTGCCAATCTACAGGGTGGGCCATTTATATGGATACCTCTGGGTGGGCCATTTATAAAGTTGGATCCAAAATGGCTGACTTCAAAATGGCCGCTATGGTCAACACTAGGGAAGAGCGAGAGTACTCATTGCTCAGGGTTTTCCGAAGCACGCTTGGGTGGTCTCTGAGTATTGGTAACTGCTCGGAGACATAGTTTTTGTTAACACACAGTTCAAGCTGTCCATCAGCTGTAAATCCTGCAGCTGAGGTGATGAAAACTAATTATCCGAGCACTAACAAATACTCGGGGATCATCCGAGCGTGCTCGGGAAAACGAGTGCACTCGCTCATCACTAGTCACCACCCATCTTGAAAAGTTTTCCCCCTCCCATATACTAATGTGCCACAAACAGGAAGTTGATATCACCAACCATTCCCATTTTATTTAGGTGTATCCATATGCATGGCCCACCCAGGTCTATCCATATAAATGGCCCACCCTGTAAATAACAGAAAAGAGAAATAAGCATTTTGAAGTATTTGCAGGAGTAAATAGAGAAGTTAAATGTGCATTTCACATGTTTACACTTTAGAATAAATCTTTGGGCTTATCTAACAAATTCCTTTTCTGTCTGACATTATGAGAAGATCTAGTGCATTACAAAGACAATAAAGCTTATACAGGTTTAAATAAAAAAGATGAAAAGGATGACAGGTAAAAGATGGATGGTATCACAGGTATTGAAACATACCATTAAGCGGACTGATGGCCCAAATAGAAGTCAGAACGTTGCAGAAAAAATGAATAAAAAGGAATTGTCAAGTAGTTTATACAACTGCATTCTATAAATCGCAATAGATCTTGTTAAGACATTGTCACCATACATTAAAACTGTATAAAAGGAGCTCAGTTAAGGAGTAAAATAGATTTTACAATATTATAAAAATTTGGCCAAAAGCAGGCATTGAAATAAAATAACAAAATGTATATTGATCCATTATGTTCCCTATTGCACTAGTGTTTCTGCTTAGTGCTTGCCAATGGTCTCACACTTGACCTTTGTAATCATTTACTGGCCGCAGCAGTGAATGGCACGAGACCTTGGTTCGGAATTTGTATGATCTAGGAAAGCCCTAGGAAGTAAGTCAACAAATATGTCCATTTATTTTAAAGGAAATCTGTCAGCAGGTTTTTGCTATGTTATCTGAGGACAGCATGATGTAGACGTTAAAAAAACTTTACTCATTATTTACAATGAACGTTTTATCACCAGGATATTATAACTGCTAGACTAAGTTTCACAGGTTTGCTAGACCAACCATGCCCCCTGCAATGATAAGCAGTACACTGTCAATAGTGAGTGTACATAGAAAGCTGTGGTGCGCATAGGGTTACTTTTCTCGGCTCTGCTTCATGTTACAGCTAAGAACTCTGATTATGTCACAACTGCTGCACCATGTAAACTAAGTGACACATCTTTGGAATCAGGGTCTCTTCTCTAAAGTATGCTGCTCTGAGATGAAGTATCGAAAACCTTGTGGCAGATTGGCTTTACTTTTGATGCAGTCCTCCTTCTTCTTATTTCATGTGGATGACACATCCCTACATCATCCAAACAGTCTCTCTGACATTGTGTTTTTTCCCTGATGAAGGCAGAGCAAAGTACTGCAGTGAGCAGGTGCCGTGAAAGGTAAAGACCCCCTGCGCATTCGCACTGCAGTATTTCTTTAGTCACCTTCCATGACAGTCACCTGGGAGGATGTCTCCCTGCCCTAATGGGGACAGGAAACATAAAGAGGTTAAATAACCCTCCCCTTCCTGCTACCTCCAGTGTTTTTCTGGACAAACTAGCAAGAATAGTTACCACCAAAGTGCAGGAATCATCCAATGAATATCAGATCGGGAGGGAAATTAGTGCTGTCGTGGAAGGTTCCTAGAAACCGAATTACCGGTAAGACTAATTCTATTTTTACTCTGCCCTAGTTGGGGTGGAGAAGTGTGCCTGCCCAGGAGTGCTATGTCAGGGACACTATGTGGATGATGTAGGGATGCGTCATTCACATTAAGGAAGAAGGAGAACGGTATTGCTAGAAGAAGGGAGGTACCAGACCAAGACCAGCTACACCCCTCGGACCGGACCGCCCCATAGGTCAGTATAATAAAAGGTCTTTTCCTTCTCTTACAAGTCCAGTTGGGGGCAGATACACATAACACTATAGAATGCTGTATATCATCCCTGAAAGGTGGTGGCCGCATCTCATATCGGTCAAACCTTATGATAGGTTCTCTTTAATCATTAATAATAAATCGACAGGTGTGGATACATACTATATGTGATATCCTACCCCTTCAAGTCAGGATCAGAAAAAGATAACTTGTTAGTCATATTATGCATTAACTGAGATATCATAACTAAGGAGAACTATAAGTCATAAATAGCCAAAAAATTATTTGAAATAATCTAAATTTTATTGAAAAATTGTTTACATATAACATTAAAATAATATACCATAATCAATACATAAATGTGATAAATCCATAGGTGCATCCAAAATCCAAGGTACACAGAACAGGATACTGCTAAATGTGTCTAGATATACCATGTAACAAAGTGCATCTGTATTGCTGCTATCAGATCTGACCACAAATGTATGGGCTGTGACACTCTAACTATAGTAAGATCAGTGCATTTCATGCATGTAACTTAGCCACAAGCCCAGTAATAGTCAGATTATAATGTGCACACAAATTAATTAGACATAATTACCCATGGTAGTGCAGCAGATCCAATTCTAGTGCCAAGGGTTACCCCAACGCGCGTTTCGCGTGCTAATAATAGCCTCGCTTCCTCAGGGGGCGTGTAACTGAAGATATGCAACTTTGGAAACTTAATTTAAGTTGCAAACTCTACTATTTATTTTTAATCTTCATGTTATTCTTATAGTTTTTTAATCTCTTTTCTGTATATCAGGAAAGCAATTTGCTTTAGGTGCTGATCTTAATTAAAAGCTGTTCATAAGTATGCTTTTCAGTGTCCACATGGACTTCTAGGTAAAGTAATCTGGATACTCTTCTGTAACATGGGTGTATGCCTCTTGAATAGTTCCTTTATAAGATACAATGACAGTTCAATGTAATTTAAACATATCAATTTAACTAAAAACTAAAGACACAAGATTTCAATTTCTTAATGTTAGAAAATTACCTAATTAAATCAGAAAATAGTAGTCTAAGCATCTAAAGTCGTGGGTCTATCACTTCCTGCTAGAGTCGGTGTGACTTGATTCACATGTTCTAGTCCATCTGCCACAAAAGGGGTCAATTTCTGCTGAACAGGAGAAGAACAACCTCTTACCTGAAGGACTCCGTGGCTCTTCTTTCTATTAGCTGGCCTAGTGCAACATCCCATGACATTGCAAGGAAGTTCTTCCACTCTGGTCCAGTTGCCACAGAACACTGTTTTGACCCATGAAGTGGGATGTATGACTCGATTGCACCACCGCTACTTGCCCCTAAATATCAAATGACTATTTCTTACACTGTCCAAGCCCCTACCTCCAGAAACTTCGCATACATAACATGATCTTCTAGCTTCTGGTGACCTAGAGAGATTGGCCTTCCCCTGACAAAGCCGTATGGGTTATGGCGATACACATGGGGTCATTCCGGGGTCCCCCACTGTGAGTGTCTTTTCTGGTACATTTGGCTATTTTTGGCCATTACTCCTTCAGTGGTTTATCAGTCATTGATTATCATTATCAATCCTATTTGACTGATCTGCTACTCACAGTGCTTATATAATAAACCCAGATTTCGTTTTCATTTACCCTAATTGTAGGGATGCTCTGTGCTGGTTCTCCAACACTGAGTTTTTTCCTCCTGATATGGCCCCTTTTAGGGCATACTAGGGATCGTCCAAATTTTGACATGTCCTGATTATTGATATCCCAGGGTGCATTGGATATTTATAAGGAGCTACAGTATATTGCCTCAGGGTTATATGACTGCATTGTACTTATTGTATTTGTTTATTGCAGTGGGTTTGAGTGGTTGTTCTCACATGTTTTTACTTGTGTTTTATGTTTTCTGTTTCTGTAATTATGGGTCAATAAAATTATTATATTTTATTATTTTGGTGTAGTGTTCATGCCTTACAGTAGTACCCTTCTTCTTTTTGGCATAATTATTTGTTTTTACTACAGGCTTTTGCACCTCCCTTGATTATCTTTGCATAATAGTGCTGCTGGATCCATTATTACTAGCAAGATTGGCGACTTTCTTCCTATTTTAACAGATGTGACATGATTTTCTTTCACTTACAAACAATATGCTATTCAGTTTTAACAGCTACTTCTTTTAGTGCAATCTACCTTATGGAATGCAGAGATCTCCACTTATCTAGACTGATTGACATCTCCTCTTTACTGAGATCTTTCACTGCTCATTACAAGGTGGAGCTGTCAGTAAGGTTGGGTGAGCAGAGACTGATTACACCAATATTTGTAAGCTCATCTTAATATCAGTATTTGTCAGAACTCTGAATATTTTTTACCTTTTGTGCATTACTGCCCTTTTCCAACATGGCGTCTTTGGTCTCAGGTGCACTTGTCTTGCTGCTATAAAACTCCACCCCAGCCTTCAGTCTGTGCTAGATTATTCTGCTTTGCATCCAGCTCCTGATTACTCCCTGGCCTTGCACCTGCACCTGCTCCTGTGTACCTGTGTTGGAGATCCTGCCACTCTGCTCTGAGTTCCTGCTGCATACACCAGTGTTCAGTAATCCTCCTTCATCTGCTGCTCGTGTTATTTCCATCTGCATTTGTTGGACATGTAAGCTGTTTGCTGCTCTGCAAAACCTGAGACTATTAACCAGGCCTCCCTGGTTGAGCTAAGATATGATTTGAACTGCCTTATAGCATATCTATCTTTGTCTGGACTAAGTCAAGGATCTATTCGTGTCAAGTTTCCTCAAGAATAACTGTGCTTCGTAGACTTTCTGTTTGTTTGCATCTACCTCTGAAGTTTCCGATTGACTGCTAAGCTGCGTTTATTATTTGCACCAAGTGTTGAGGACTTGAGTTTCTTTCTGCACCTGCTTTAATCACCGTGTGATAATATAAACTTTACCACTTATAAAACTGTGTCCTGTTGTCTTGTTCCACGCAAAGAGTCTCCTGAATTATCCCCTATAATTATTACAGGATAATCTAGCCATAAAAAGGAGACTGCTGGAACAATGACTGCAGAGAGCAGATTAGAGCAGGTGCTTTCCATAATTAAATCACTGCAGAAAGATGTGGAAGGTCTGCAAAAGAAGTTTGGAAGCTTTGAACTTAATCAACAAGTGTTTGGACAAACTTTGCAGGACTTAAGCAATTGCATGGCAGCCCAGGAAAACAAACTTGCTGGCATAGAGTCCCAGTATGGATGGACTTTTCAGGACATAAGCACGCAAATAGCTGCACAAGTGACTTTACCCTCTGGGCAACCGCCACCAGCTAGCCCACCTAAGTTGCCCCCATTCAGATTTAATGGTGATCACGACAAATTTCGTGGCTTTGTGAATAAATGTATGCTATATTTTGATGTGCATGCTGACCGTTTTCCTACCGATAGATCCAAAGTATTGTGTGTAATAATGCTACTGACCTCACGAGCGCTCGCCTGGGCGAATCCGATGATAACGTCTCGTGACCCACGGTTAAATGACTTGGATGATTTCTTGGCCGCTATGGCATTAATGTTTGATGACCCTAATCGCTGTGCAACCACTGAATCTGCTTTATTGTCTTTACGCCAGGCTAAACGTTCTGTTATTGAGTATGCCACTGAATTCAGGAGATTGGCAGTAGATACCAATTGGGACCGTTATGCACAATTGCCTATTTTTAAAAGGGTCTGTCTAGTATTATAAAAGATGAACTAGCTCGCTCAGAGTCACCACAAGAACTAGAGACATTTATACAGCATTGTGTGCGCATAGACATTCGCCTTACTGAGCGTAGGCAGGAGAAATTTGGTGCATATAACCGTATTTCTAACTTTTCCCTTCCTTCCAAAGAGCCTGCAGGTAAAACATCTCGGGAAGTGGAGGAGGTGCCCATGCAAATTGATTCCATTCAGAGACGTGAGATCAATGAGCGCCGGGAGCATCACCTTCGTGAAAGTCTATGTTTCTACTGCGGCCAGTCTGACCACTTCTTGATCAATTGTCCTAAGTGTCCTAGATGGCCTAACAAGGTGCTAGCAGCAATAGGGGTGTATGACAACTGTGATGATGAATCTGACATCTCTGAATGTAGCCTGCCTTTAAACGCTGTATTCCATTCACTTTCTATGACTTCACCCCCCAAGGAGCTGAAGGAAAAGAACTCTCACTGTTCTCTCCCTATTAAGATCCTGTGTTCAGGACAGTGGATTTCCAGTTCAGCTATGATTGACTCTGGTTCAGGTGGCAATTTCATGGATATCGCATTTGCCAAGGAACATGGTATTAAAATACAGCAAAGAGCCTCTCCAATTACCATGGAAACAGTGGATGGGTCACCTTTAATCTCTGGGCCTGTGGATCAGGAGACCGTACCCCTTGAAATTTTGTTGGAGCCTAATCATCAGGAGCAACCTTCTTTCTTGCTAATTTCTTCTCCTCATTTTCCTGTGATTTTAGGCATTCCTTGGTTGCGTTCTCAGAACCCAATTATCAACTGGGAGACCAAGGACATTATCTTTCCAACAAGGAGCAACTCAGCGTTAACAGAAGCTGTCCCTGAGTCCACGGCTACTGAACCACATGTACAAGTCCTTTCTTTACCTCCAGCATATAAAGAGTTCTCTGACCTCTGTGCAAGAAGAATGCAGATCAGCTTCCTCCACACAGGCATTATGACTGTTTCATTGAGTTGCTTCCTGGGGCAGATATTCCTTTTGGTCACGTATACCCTTTGGCGGCACCAGAGCTTCAAGCCTTAAAGGAGTATATTGATGAAAATCTGGCCAAAGGCTTCATAAGTCCTTCTTCCTCACCAGCAGCGGCACGCATTTTTTTTGTAAAGAAGAAAGATGGGACCCTGAGACCCTGTGTTGACTATCGGGAACTCAATAAGGTAACCGTACTAAACCGTTACCCTTTGCCTCTGATTCCCGAATTACTGGAAAGAGTCCGCCATGCTAAGGTGTTCTCTAAGCTGGATCTTCGTGGGGCTTATAATTTGGTGCGTATTCGTCCAGCGGATGAGTGGATACAGCATTCAGATGCCAGTATTGTCACTTTGAATCTCTTGTGATGCCTATTGGGCTTTGTAACGCCCCTGCAGCATTTCAATACCTTGTTAATGACATCTTCAGAGATTTGTTGGACCAGTTTGTGGTGATCTATTTGGACGATATACTAATCTTTTCTGACTCTCTACAGGAACATGAAGAACATGTCAAAACTGTTTTAAGACGTCTGAAAGAGAACCGACTGTATATCAAGCCGGAGAAATTAAAGTTCCATCGTTCTGAGATACAGTTCTTGGGTTATATCATCTCTCCCCAGGGGCTGAACATGGAATCTGGTAAGATTCAGGCTATCCTTGACTGGCCGGCACCCAAGAACGTTAAGGAGGTCTAACGTTTTATTGGTTTTGCAAATTTCTACAGATGCTTCATTCGAAATTTTTCTGATATTGTCCGTCCCATTACTTCCTTGACAAAGAAGGAAAAGCCCTTTAAGTGGTCATCACAGGCTCAAGAAGCTTTTGGTCCGCTTAAGATCTGTTTCACATCAGCACCGCTGTTGATACACCCAGATCCAACACATCCTTTCATTGTGGAGGTGGACGCTTCTGATAATGCTTTGGGGGCTATTCTCTCCCAAAGAACTGGAGAGAAGGGTCTGCTACATCCTTGTGCTTTCTTTTCCCGTAGACTAACCTCAGCAGAGAAGAATTACGATGTGGGAGACAAGGACTTGCTGGCTATTATTGCGGCTTTCAAAGAATGGAGGCACCATCTGCAAGGAGCTGCACAACAGATCATAGTGCTAACTGACCATAGCAATCTAGGGTTCCTTAGATCCGCTAGATGTCTTTCTCCTCGTCAGGCTCGTTGGAACTTATTCTTAAATCAATTTAACTTTGTTATCTCGTACCGTCCAGGTTCTCGTAATGGGAAGGCTGATGCTTTATCCCGAATCCATGCTGCGGATTCCGTACCTGGAGCCCCGTCCAAGACCATTCTATCTGATGCCAATTTCATCGGAGTTATCCATGATCAGGACTTGTGGAAGGAGTGCAGGGAGGCCTATGAAGGTGATGTATTTCTGGCCAACCCACCTGTGGATATTAATCTTGCCTTTAAGGGTGGCATGTGGTTCAGAGATTGACGTATCTACGTCCCGGAGGTCGTCCATCTGCAGATCCTCAAGTTGGTACATGACTCCAAGTTGGCTGGTCACAGGGGGGTACAGAAGACACAAGAGTTCCTGAGCCGATTCTTCTGGTGGCCAACTTGCCTGAAGGATACCAAGGACTATGTTCTCTCTTGCGAGGTATGTGCCCATTACAAGACTCCTCATGTGGCACCTACGGGTCTTCTACAACCATTACCTGTTCCATCCCGCCCTTGGGGGTCTATATCAATGGACTTTATTGTGGAGCTGCCTACATCGGGGTGCATGAATACAATCATGGTGGTAGTTGATCGCCTGACTAAAGCTGCTCATTTTGTTCCGTGCACCGGCCTCCCCTCAGCTAAAGATACAGTGAACTTGGTTATACAGAATGTCTTTCGGTTGCATGGGGTGCCGGATGAGATCATCTCTGACCGTGGAGTACAGTTCACTTCAAGATTCTGGAAGGGGTTTTGCTCTGCACTCAATATTAATGTCTGTCTCTCTTCTGCTTACCATTCCCAGACAAATGGTCAGACTGAGCGTACCAACCAGACGCTGGAACAATATCTAAGATGCTATGTCAGCCATCTCCAGGATGATTGGTTGGAGTTGTTGCCATTAGCCGAATTTTTATATAATAATTCTCAGAGCGCCTCCACTTAATTTACACTTTTCTTTGCCAATCTGGGTTATCATCCGTGTATTTTACCTAGGTCTCCAATTAATTCTCCGGTTCCAGCAGTGGAGGAAAGGCTGACTGCGATGAGACAAAATCTGGAGGTTCTGATGGAATCCCTGACCACGGCTCAAGAACAAGCCTAATACCTTCCAGAGATGTGTTGTGCCACCTCCGCAGCCTGTGTTGATTGATGGGCAAGAACAATTTGTGGTGGAGGAAATTATTGATTCCAGGATTCGCAGGAGTCTGCTCCAATATCTTATAAGATGGCAGGGATATCCCCCTGAGGAAGACTCTTGGGAACCTGTAGAAAACATCAATGCCCAACAGAAGATTTCTCATTTTCATCAGAGATTCCCTGAGAAACCAGGTCCAGGATCATCCTGAGGCCGCTTCTAAGGAGGGAGTAATGTCAGGACTCTGAACATTTTTTACCTTTTGTGCATTACTGCCCTTTTCCAACATGGCGTCTTTGGTCTCATGTGCACTTGTCTTCCTGCTATAAAACTCCACCCCAGCCTTCAGTCTGTGCTAGATTATTCTGCCTTGCATCCAGCTCCTGATTACTCCCTGGCCTTGCACCTGCACCTGCTCCTGTGGACCTGTGTTGGAGATCCTGCCACTCTGCTCTGAGTTCCTGCTGCATACACCAGTGTTCAGTAATCCTCCTTCATCTGCTGCTCGTGTTACTTCCATCTGCATTTGCTGGACATGTAAGCTGTTTTTGCTTTGCATTAACCTGAGACTATTAACCAGGCCTCCCTGGTTGAGCTAAGATATGTTTTGAACTGCCTTATAACATATCTATCTGTGTCTGGACTAAGTCAAGGATCTATTCGTGTCAAGTTTCCTCAAGAATAACTGTGCTTCGTAGACTTTCTGTTTGTTTGCATCTACCTCTGAAGTTTCCGATTGACTGCTAAGCTGCGTTTATTATTTGCACCAAGTGTTGTGGACTTGAGTTTCTTTCTGCACCTGCTTGAATCACCGTGTGATAATATAAACTTTACCACTGATAAAACTGTGTCCTGTTGTCTTGTTCCACGCAAAGAGTCTCCTGAATTATCCCCTATAATTATTACAGTATTATACAGCCATACTTACACTTAAAGCTAAATACTTACAAATCTTTTTAATAATTTTCACAATTTATAGTGTGAAATCTAGTGACAGATCCACTTTAAAAGGGTTGTCCATTGCTCGGAGAACTTTTTCTCAACCCTTATATTTCCCCTTGTAAAATATCACTTATACTTACTTTCGGTGCCGGCACTGTTCCAGCGATGTCGGCAGTTCCTTTCCCGAAGATCATGTGACATTGTCATGTGATCCCTAAGGCCAATTAATGCTTGTTACACTATTCCTGCCTTAGGATAAATTACATATGTCCGAAGGAAGTGAGATCTTCTTCTCTCTCTTCTTCTGAATATATGTCATACGACTAAAGGAGAGTACGTTAGCGCTAATTGGCATAGCAGTGTCACACGGTCCCTGAGAGAGCCAGTACTAACACTCGTGAAATGGTGCTGGCACCAGAAATGAATATGTTTTTATTTTACTGGGGAAAACATGGAGATTGAGAAGGGGTTGTCCAAGAAATGGACAACCCCTTTAATTTTATTATTTTCAGGCAAAGATGCTAGCAGGCTCATTCACATACATATGAACCTGAAGTTACAGAGGGGGATCACAGCAGCAAAATATATTCCAAATGTATCCTTTAAGAACACATCTATCAGGTTTAACCTATAGGATTTAGTAAAATGCTATGTTATACAGCACACTGATGCAATACTAATATGTCTTAATGCAGATTGAGCAATGTACTACTTTTTATAATGCTGTATATAATATACAAATCACTTATTTCCTCTGTTAATGCTGCTGGAGAAATTCCCAGTCTTGGGTTGCATCCATGTAATATCAAATTACATTGTTAATTTATAAATTGTATAGTGACTTTGCAGTTCCTTGTCCCCGAACAAGGATTTGATGTTCCTGGTTATAACCATCCATGACCTTTGTAATTCAGTGAATGAATTAAGTAATAAGGTCTGTTTTTTTCACCAAATTCATGTTTTCAAAGAAACTTTGATGTGTAAAATATACAATGTACTGAAATAACACATATGGCAAATTTTTATTAACTATGATTAACTGAGTCCTAACATCTGCCATATGGTTGAAGTCAGAAAAAAATTAATATGAATGAATGTGTGTTAGGGCTGGCGGAAAGCACAGAGTAAATTTATATGTTAAATAGGTGCGTTCGCAACCCGGGGTCCACCGTGCAGGAGAGAAACCTACTGCTAGCAAATGGCGGTGCTATATGGCAGTATAAGTGAACTCTGTTACTTCACAGAATCACAAAGATATGAAAACGCTGTGCCCTGTTAACCTCACAGAGGATCACAGCTACCTAACTGAGCAAAAGCAAAGAGTGGTCATGCAGTCAGCCTAGCACACAAACAACTCCTCTCCGGTGGAGCCGGAATTCTAGTGGCTATACGCCAGCCCTGAATCCATACACACAAAACTCCTCACCAGAGGTCCTGGTGTTCTAGGGGCTTATTTCAGCCAACCCTGACCACATGCATACATGACCACAAGATAGCAAAGCTCATAATATAGGTTTTTACTAGCGCATGGCTGTGCAGCCATGCGAACCTTTTATAGCTGCAGCAAGTGGTCTTCCAAGTGGTCCAATAGGAGCTGCTACAGGACCTGAGCATGTGACCCGCACCTCCAATGAGAGGTCCTCCCGTGGGCATGCTCAGTGTGTGCAAAGCAGGACTTAGTCCCAGAAAAGCCTGCTCGCAGCTGACCAGTGCTGGCTACAAAAGCAGAGCCTGGAAAGGCAGCAGTAACTCTTTGCACAGTATCAGGCTGAGCGAGATGCTGGGACTGACGTCTCTGCTGAGTAGGCTCCACTGTGGCTGATGTAGAATGGGAGACTGCAGCAGATATGGTTCGAGATTCCCCTGTGCAGCGGCGGGAACTCGACACCTAACAATGTGTTTCATGACACATCATACACCTAGCTCCCTCCTGCAACAGCCGAGATGGGAGTTTGCTCCAATCCCAGCAGTTTATCCACTAAGGCTAAGTTCCGATGGTGTGCATTTTGATGCTGTGGCTTTTCTCAGGAGCGTTTGAGAACTAATTTGCTAAGTTAGGTTTCTATTTTTTTATTGCGTTTTTAGCACTTTCTTTTTAGCTGTGGTGCTTATCACTTTTTGGTAGGTCAAATTTTAAATAAAACTAGTTAGTGGTGGAAATTTTGGTATGTTCAGTAAGCTATTGTTCATAAAACTTTATTGATTAAGTGCAGAATACTGGCAGTTTTAACTACAGTAGGATCCTACCTATACATATAAATGTAGGTGATCAGCCCAGGAAAAGAATCACTTTAGGTTAGGTTCCAGCATATAGAATCGCCTTATCGCGGCTGCTAGGTATACATGAATTGTCCAATTTATGTGCAAAGTATTCTCAATTTTTCCTATTTTCTAATTAACAGTGAAATGTCATAATACATCCTCCAGCAATTAATGGAGAACAGATACCCTTGCCCAAGAAAGTGTCATGGAAGAATCATACTGAGCATTATGTGTGTGTAAAGCAATTGTACCCTGCAATGCAGAAAAATTGTGAATTAATCACCTTCCCTTTAATGAAAATTGTGTCACAATCTATATAGTAAAGCTGAATGGTGAGCTTACAGATATATTAAAATGTCAGCCTGTTGGGGTTGTTTGTGTTAGCGGCTGGTGTAAACTGTTTGCAGATAATGAACGCATAAAATTCAGACCATGTTAGGGCTGGCGAAATGCACCAAATAATTATAGGGATGGTATAAGGTGCGTTCGCAGCCCGGGGTCCACATTGCAGAGATGACACCTGCTGCTTGGTATTGGCAGACAGTATATGGCGGTATAATGTGAACATACACGGGTTAGCTTTACTCAGTATGTAAGGAAGCGAATCCTGTTGCATCACAAGGCCGCAATACCGCAGAGTGAACGCTAGTATTGGGTCACAGGACTCTGCCCCAAGGACACGGGGTTAGAGTCCCTCTAGACCACTAGCACTCAGCACCGCAACTGTGGTGCCAGGGAAAAATCTAAATAATGATTTACCGCACTGAGTGCGTGCAGCGCCGCTCTGGCGAACACAACTAATCCCCCTGACTAGGGACAGGTAAGCATACTGGTTGCGCACGGTGCTGTTAGATTCTATAGCTTGTGCCTGGTGCTGGATGGCACTAACTGGTGCTAGACAGCTCCAACATTTGTTAGCATTCATCAACACTAGGGATGGGAATGATTCGGAGCTTTCACCAGAACACACGCACGCACGCACGCACGCACACGCACACGCACACGCACACGCACACACACACACTTTATATCTGTATCCTTCCAGGACCTTCCTAGTGCTCCAATTGGAGCCACTACAGGACCTGAGCATGTGACCCCTAACCACCAATGAGAGGTTGTCCCGTGAGCATACTCAGTAGAAGAAAAGCAGGACTTAGTCCCTGGAATGTCTGCTTGCCTCTGATCAATGCTGGTTACAAAGGCTGAGCCTGGAATGGCAGCTGTAACTAAACGCACAGTATCTGCTTGAGCCAGACTATGGGACTGACATCTCCGCTGAGCAGGCTCCACTGCAGCTGAAGGAGAATGGGAGACCACAGTGGACATGGTTTGAGATTATTCCTGTGCAGCGGTGGGAACTCGACACCTAACATTACCCCCCCTCCTAGGGCCCCTCTCCTTGGGCCTTGCTACGCTCGAAGGCAGCAATGAGGTGCGGAGCCTGAATGTGCTCAACAGGCTCCCAGGACCTGTCCTCTGGACCATAACCCTTCCAATCCACCAAATAGAATATTTTGCCACGTACCACCTTACACCTCATGATAGCATTCACCTCATAATCATCTATGGATGAACCCGATGTCCCAGAAAACCGGCACATGTCAACGGGCTTTAGGAGGGACACATGAAGTGTTGGTGATACCTAGGCGAGGAGGAAGGGCCAGACGGTAGACCACAGGGTTATCCTGTTCCAGGACCTTGAAGGGACCCAAGGAGCGAGGCACAAACTTAGTGGACTCAACTCGCAGCCTAATATTATGGGCGGAGAGCCACACAGTCACCAGGAGCAAGGGTTGTAGCGGGGCGCTGATGTGCATCGTCAGAGACCATCATTCTCTCCTTGGAGGCCCGGATAGCATCCTGTGTGCAGTCCCAAATTTCACGTGCCTCCACAGCCCAGTCTGCCACCCTGGAGTCGGCAGAAAACATGGGCATAGGCACAGGGACACACGGATGCTGCAGTAATTAAGGAGGAAAGGAGTCTGCCCAGTGGAGTTGGCTATGGCATTGTTCAGTGCAAACTCCGCCCACGGTAGCAAGGATGCCCAGTTATCCTTTCTGTCTGAAACAAAATGTCACAAGAATGTGACCAGGGTCTGGTTGGCCCTCTCTACCAACCCATTCGTCTCAGAATGGTATGCTAAAGAGAGATTCAGCTCGATGCTGAGTAGACGACAAAGTTTTCTCCAGAACCGAGATGCAAACTAGGGACCCGGTCACAGACAATTTTGTCTGGCATACCGTGTAAGTGGAAAATATGCTTGATAAACAACGCTGCCAAGGCTCGTGCTTAAGGTAGCCGTTGAAGAGGCACCAAGTGCACCATTTTGGAAAAGTGGTCAGTGACTACCCAAATAATGTTGCAGTAACGGGACTTGTGTAAGCCCACCACAAAGTCCATCCCGACCATTTCCCAGGGCCTTTCTGCCACTGGCAGGGGGTAAAGTAACTCAGCAGGCCATTGTCGAGGAAACTTATTCTTGGCGCAGGAGACACACTCCCGAATATAGTCTCTGATGTCACGGGCCATATGCGGCCACCAGTACGTACTCACCAGAAGCTCAGATGTCCTCTTAGTCCCAAAATGGCCACCCACCCTGGACTAGTGAGCCCAAGAGAGGACCTCCGGTAGCAAATTAGATGGCATAAAATTCTTGCCTGGGGGCACAGACTCTAGTGAAACTGGGGCCATGGTCCTCAAACTCTCCAAAGGAAAAAATTAACTGATGCTCCTCCTCCTCCACTGATGATACTACGGAGCGGAAGAGAGCATCGGCATGGATGTTCTTCTCCCCAGAAAGATAATGGTGAGTGAAGTGGAAACGGGAGAAGAACAAGGACATTCTAGACTGGCGAGAATTTAGCCACTGGGCAATCTGCAAGTAAACCAAATTTTGTGGTCGGTATAGACTTGGAAGGAAAAACGAGCCCCCCCAGGAGGTGTCTCCACTCCGAGCAGGCCATCTTCATGGCTAGCAACTCCCTGTCCCCGATGGAATAATTCCTCTCCGCTGGTGTGAAGGTCTTAGAGAAAAAGAAGCGACAATGTTTTTGACCTTGAGCATCCTTTTGGAATAGGACTGCTCCAGCACTGACAGATGAGGCATCCACCTCCATTATGAAAGGTTTATCTACATCGTGGCCATGTAGAATGGGAGCGCTAGCAAAGTGGGACTTAATAGAGAGGAAGGCCTTGGAGACCTCCTCCAACCACAATTTGGAATTTGCTCCCATCTTGGTGAGGGCTACCAAGGGAGCTACCAAAGCAGAGAAGTGGGGAATGAACTGGAGATAATAGTTAATGAACCCCATAAAGCGCTGCACCGCTTTGAGAGAATGGGGTTCTTGCCAGTCCTTCACAGCCTGTAGCTTGGCAGGATCCATAGCCAATCCTTGGGCGGAGATGATATAGCCCAAGAAAGGCAAGGACTCCTGCTCAAACACACACTTCTCCAACTTGGCATAGTTTGCACGTAGTAGGTCAAAGACTTTGCAAACACCTCTCCGGTGGGAGTCTATATCTGGACAGTAGATGAGAATATCATCCAGATAGACTACGACCGAGGTGGATAACAGATCCCAGAAGATGTCATTCACAAAGTCTTGGAAAACGGCAGGAGCATTACAAAACCCAAAGGGCATCACCAGGTATTCATAGTGCCCGTCCCTGGTGTTAAATGCCATCTTCCATTCGTCCCCCTCACAAATGCGAATCAGGTTGTAAGCACCCCGCAAATCAAGCTTAGTAAATACCCTCGCTCCCCGCAACCTATCGAAGAGCTCAGATATCAGGGGCAGAGGATGCTTGTTCTTAACGGTGATGGCGTTAAGACCCCTCTAATCTATGCATGGACGTAATTCTCCGTTCTTTTTCTGCACAAAGTAGAACCCCGCCCCTGCAGGTGACACTGACTTCCTAATGAATCCTCTTGCTAGATTCTCCTGGATATATTGGGACATCGCCTCCATCTCTGAGAGAGAGATAAGGGATAGACTCTGCCACGAGGAGGCTCTGCACCAGGCAAGAGGTCAATAGGACAGTCATAGGGGCGGTGGGGCGGAAGGGTCTCTGCAGCCCTCTTGGAGAACACGTCCGCATAGGGCCAATAGTGCTTGGGGAGAGAGGAAAGATCTGCGGGTACTTCAGTAGTAGCAACCTCACACATCTACCCTTACAGGATTCACTCCATCCCAGAATTCTCCCAGAGGATCCCTCTATATGAGGAGAGTGGTAGCGTAGCCATAGTATCCCTAACAGGACTTCATCAATTCCCTTGGGAATGACTAGCAGGGAGATAATTTCCAGATGGGATGGCAACATAGAAAGAGTAAATGGGATGGCCTGGTGTGTTATCTGTGAGGGCAGTGTCGACCCATTCACCACTCGTACGGTCACTGGTTTGGCGAGCATCACCAGATGTATTGCATGCCATTGGGCGAAGGCAGAAGACATGAAGTTGCCCTCCACCCTGGAATCCATGCAAAGCTCTACTGTTTGAGTGGATGGGCCTAAAGTAGTTGTCCCCTTGAAGGACAATTTGGAGGAAACCAAACCCGACCGCTGGGGACATTTCCTGGCATAATGTCCTGACTGCTGGCAGACAGGACAGACCTTGAGTGCGCTAGCGTCCCATGACTTAGACCTCGCTCGTGACACCTCCATGGCCTCATGTGGCGCGGACGCCAAGACCGGAGATTCCAGAGGTTTGGAGAATGTGGGAGCCAGCCGAAACCTCTGTCTACACTGGGATTCCTCAAACAATCGCTCATTAAAACAAAGGTCGATGCGGGTAGATATAGCTATTAGTTCCTCCAGTGTGGCAGAAATCTCCGTAGTGGCCAAGGCGTCAGTCACATGGTCAGCCAGCCCCCTCCAAAATACAGGGATGAGGGCTTTATCCGGCCACTCCAGCTCAGATGCTAAAGTCCGGAAATGGATAGCAAAATGACTGACCATGGACAAACCCTGTGCCAATGCCAGCAGTTGGAGCACAGTATCATGGGTGACACGAGGTCCCAAAAAGACCTGTTTCAAAGTGCCCAAGAACCACGGAGTACTCTGCACCACATGATCGTCGCGCTCCCACAGCGGCGTTGCCCACTCCAACGCCCTGTCTGATAGGAGAGATATAATAAATCCTACTTTAGCCCGCTCTGTGGGAAAACATGCAGCCAGGAGCTCAAGATGTATAGCACACTGGCTCATGAATCCCCGACACAGTTTACTGTCACCAGCAAACTTGTCTGGCAATGGGAGACGGGATAATGTCGGAGCAGGGGTGGCAGTGGACAAAGTAGCTGCAGCCATGCTAGCAGCCTGAACAGCAACTGCAGTAACTTCCACCGCTGAAGTTGTGCGCTCGAGAGCCGCCAACCTGCCCTCAAGCTGCCGGTTGTACCATTGTAGTTGCTGTTCATCCACCATTACAAGCCAGACCCTGGTGCTAGTATAATGTTAGGGCTGGCAGAATGCACCAAGTAATTAAAGGGATGGTATAAGGGGTCCACCGTGCAGAGATAACACCTGCTGCTCGGTAATGGCGGACTGTATATGGCGGTATAATATGAACACACACAGGTTAGCTTCACCTGGTATGTAAGGAAGTGAACCCTGTTGCATCACAAGGCCGAAATACCGCAGAGTGAATGCTAGTATTGGGTCACAGGCCTCTGCCCCAAGGACACGGGGTTAGAGTCCCTCTAGATCACTAGCACTCAGCGCTGCAACTGCGGTGCCAGGGAAAAATCTAAATAATGATTTACTGCACTGAGTGCGTGCAGCGCCGCTCTGGCGAACACAACTAACTGCCCTAACTAGGGACAGGTAAGCGCACTGGTTGCGTACAGTGCCGCACTGGCTAACGCTGCTGTTAGATGCTATTGATTGTGCCTGGTGCTGGATGGCACTAACTGGTGCTAGACAGCTCTAACATTCGCGAGCATTAATCAACACTAGGCATGGGAATAATTTGGAGCTTTCTTAAGAACAGGCACACATCCACACAAACACACAATAACTGATTTATTCTAGCGCATGGCCGAGCGGCCAATGCAAACCTTTTATATCTGTAGCCTTCCAGGACCTTCCTAGTGCTCCAATCGGAGCCGCTACAGGACCTAAGCATATGACCCCCCGACCACCAATGAGAGGTTGTCCCATGGGCATGCTCAGTAAAAGAAAAGCAGGACAGTCCCCGGAACATCTGCTTGCCTCTGATTAATGATGGTTACAAAGGCAGAGCCTGGAATGGCTGCTGTAACCAAACAAATAGTATCTGCTTGAGCCAGACGATGGGACCGACGTCTCCGCTGAGCAGGCTCCACTGTGGCTGAAGGAGAATGGGAGACTGCAGCGGACATGGTTCGAGAATCCCCCTGTGCAGCAGTGGGAACTCGACCACTAAGCAATTTTAAATCTATGGTTATGTACAGGGTGGGCCATGTATATTGATACACCTACATAAAATGGGAATGGTCGGTGATATCAACTTCCTGTTTGTGGTACATTAGTATATGGGAGGGGAAAACCTTTCAAGATGAGTGGTGACCATGGCAGCCATTTTGGAGTCAGCTATTTTGAATCCAACATTATTTTTTCCAATGAGAAGAGGGTCATGTGACATATCAAACATATTGAGAATTTCACAAGAAAAACAATGGTGTGCTTGGTTTTAACGTAACTTTTTATTCTTTCATGAGTTATTTACAATTTTCTCTTTGTATACAGCCATTGACATGTCGCAGAGGTTAACGGAGGAGCGGATAAAAATTGTGTTGATGTCTGGTCAACGCAGTACCCTGGTCATTGCAGCAGATTTCAATGCAAGACACCCTACGCAAGAAAACTGTCACCATTCCCATGTTATTTAGGTGTATCCATATAAATGGCCCACCCTAAAAAGTTTGCCTCATCATTGAGCATAAGTTCTGTGTAAACTGAGGGTCCTGTTCCAATTTTTGTTTTGCCCATTCTGCAAATTCAGAGCACCGATCTGGGTAATCCTCATTGAGATGCTGCAGCAGCTGGATTTTGTAAGGGTACCATTTGTGAGTAGCTAATATCCTCCGAAGGGATGTTTGACTGATGCCAGATCGGCGCGCTGAATTTGCAGAATGGGCAAAAAAAAAATTGAAAAAATAAAGTTGGATCCAAAATGGCTGACTTCAAAATGTCCGCCATGGTCACCACCAATCTTAAAAAGTTTTTCCCCTCCCATATACTAATGTGCCACAAACAGGACGTTAATATCATCAACCATTCCCATTTTATTTAGATGTATCCATACACATGGCCCACCCTGTACAATAACAAATTATATTGTGGTACTGTGTTGGCCAGAAAAACTTATGTGAATACTTTTATGCCCAATGATGACAAAAGTATTCTTGGAGTGATAGCTTTATTGGCTAACCAAAAGCCTCACATTTCTCAAACTTTTTTTTATAGCTAGAAACTGTTACCAGTGTGGTCTTCAATGGGCCATTTTTGGTGTCTTACAAAGCTTGGAATCTTTGATGTCTCCTGCACTTACTAGGCTGTGGCATCATGATATTGTAGCCTCATCAGCACACAAAAATGCCGGGTTATGGAAGATAATGGGTGCAGGAACACATAAAAAATTGTTTACTTATCATACTGAAGAAGTCGACCAGACTAGTGTGACGATTCAAAGAGGGAAAAACAGAAAGTGGACCCTCTAGACCGCGACGACGAACCCCCCACGGACGAGCTGACCAGATAGACTGCCCCCTATACAGGGAGAGTTAGGGGTAGGCCCGTGAGGGACTATCGCGACGGAAGCTGGAGGACCAGGACGGGAGAAGACCAAGAAGAGGCGGAGATAATAGGACCACAGGATAGGAGGGTACTGCGGAGACACAGAACTGGCGGGTATAACGGGAACACTGCAGTAACACAGACCATGCCGAAGCAATGCAGAGACACAGGGACTGACGGAGGTAAAGCAGCGGTACGGGGACTGACGGAGGTATAGAAGTGACACAGGGACTGACAGAGGTATAGCAGTGACACAGGGACTGAAGGGTGTACTGCAGCTGAACAGGGACTGACGGAGGAATCACAGGGACACAGGGACTGAGGGAATGCAGAGTCTGGCAGGGTACTGGAAAGACAGGATTAACCCTAAGTCAGAGGGAGACGAACTCACAGAGACCAAGGGTGGCCAGGAGCACCTGAAGATACAAATGATAACCAGGCACAGAGGGAAGGCAGGAAGCAGTTTAAATACCTTAAGGCAGCACAGCACTTCTGGGTACCAGTCCTCCAGAACCATAGAGAGGACAATAAGGAGCGCCGACTTCCGGGTACTAGTCCTCCAGGACCATAGAGGAGATGAAGAGGAGCGCCGACAGAAGATCACGTGCAGCACTGAACCTGGTATGCGCACGCGCACGAGAAGCAGAAGCCAGGAGCGAGCGCGGAGGGAAGGACACTGCAGAAGGAGAGGCGCGCTGGGACGCCAAAGGCAGGTAAGTATGACAGGGCAGGGGAGGCGGCAGCAGCGGTATGATCGTACCCCCGTCTTTACATCCCTCCTTCCTCTTTAGGCCAGAAAGAAACTTAGCTAAAATTCGAGGAGCTCTCCTCAGGACCGAAAACCTTCCAGTTGACCAAAAACAAAGTTCTACCTCTAATTTTTTTCACGGCCAAAATGTCCTTAACCTCAAAAACATTGTCTGCGGAAACTGGCAAAGGTGAAGAAAGAGTCGAGGAATGAAACCAATTAAAAACTACCGGCTTAAGGAGAGATACATGAAAGGAATTAGGAATATGAAGAGAGGCAGGTAACTTAAGTTTGTAAGAAACGTTAATACGTGCCAAAACCTCGAAAGGACCAATATAATGGGGACCCAGTTTATGTGAAGGGATTTTAAGGTGAATAAATCTAGAAGAAAGCCAGACCTTATCCTCAGGATGGAATACAGGAGAATCAAGACACCTTTTATCTGCATGCCTCTTCATCCTATGCTGAGCTAGTTCGAGAGCAGACCTGGTCTCCTGCCAGACCCTGGAGAATTCTCTAGACAGAAGATCTGCTGCCGGCACAGTAGAAACAGGAGGAAAACCAGGATGTTGTCCGTAGATGACAAAAAATGGAGATTTGGTAGAGGCTTCGCTGGGGTGGTTATTATAACAAAACTCAGCCCATGGTAGTAAGTCAGACCAATCATTCTGATGAGCGTTGGAGAAATGCCAGAGATAAGTAACCAGGATCTGATTGGTACGCTCCACTTGGCCGTTGGACTGTGGTTGATAGGCCGAAGAAAAATCAAGCGAAATGTTCAATGACTTACAGAGAGATCTCCAGAATCGAGCGGTGAACTAAACTCCATGGTCAGAAACAATGTGCTGTGGAAGACCATGAATGCGAAAAATATGTTGAACAAAAATCTTCGCCAGTTCAGAAGCCAAAGGCAGACCAGGAAGAGCAATAAAATGTGCCATTTTAGAAAAACGGTCCACAACCACGAGGATGACGGTACAACCACAGGAACGAGGCAGATCAGTTAAGAAATCCATTGCAATATGTTGCCATGGAGCAGTAGGCACTGGAAGAGGAAGAAGAAGCCCGGAAGGAAGCTGCCTGGGTACTTTGTTCTTGGCACAGGAAGGACAAGAGACGACAAAAGCTCGGACATCCTTCAAAAGAGTCGGCCACCAGTAGTAGCGAGATATTAGATCAAGAGTTTTCTTGAAACCGACATGTGCCGCTAGCTTGGACGCATGTCCCCAGAGTAACACACCTCTTCTGTTCCTCTCAGAAACAAAAGTCTTACCCAGAGGTAAAGAGGTCATAGAGACTGGAGCAAATGTGATGTATCTAGCGGGATTAATGATGTGCGAGGATTCCTCCTCGGTGTCCACCGACAAGAAGGACCTGGATAGAGCGTCAGCTTTGAAGTTCTTTTCTCCAGGCAGGAAGCGAAGTTCATAGTCAAATCAGGTAAAGAACAAGGCCCACCTGGCCTGTCGTGGATTCAGTCGGTGCGCTGAATGGATGTATGCCAAATTCTTATGATCCGTAAAGATGACAAAGGGATGTAAGGCTCCTTCCAACAGATATCTCCACTCCTCCAATGCCAATTTAATGGCCAAAAGTTCTCTGTCGCCAATGGAATAATTTCTTTCAGAAGAAGAGAAACTCTTGGGGAAGAAACCACAGGGCACAAGACTACCAGTAGAAGACTTCTGAGAAAGCACAGCTTCGGCACCGACAGCAGAGGCGTCTACCTCTAGGAAGAAGGGTTTATTAGCTTCAGGGCGATGGAGTAAAGGAGCGGAGGTGAATGCTTCTTTGAGAGAGTGGAAAGCCTTTTCAGCCTCTGCTGGCCAAAGATGAGGATTGGTGCACTTCTTTATCAAAGAGGAGATGGAAGCCGACAAGGAGAAGAAATGAGGTATAAATTGCCGATAGTAATTTGCGAATCCTAGAAAACGCTGAATTGCCTTAACCCCAAGGGGATGTGGCCAAATGGGTACGGCAGAAACTTTAGCCGGATCCATACACAGACCAGAATCGGAGATGATGAAACCCAGGAATAGCAGGGACGACTGTTCGAAGGCACACTTCTCAAGTTTAGCATACAGACGATTCTCCCTTAGACAGAGAAGAACTTGCCGCACATGTCTCCTATGAGAAAGCAGATCCGGTGAAAACACAAGGATGTCGTCCAAGTTCACCCCTACACAGGTGTAAAGTAGGTCCCGAAAAACATCATTCACCAACTCTTGAAAAACTGCAGGAGCATTACATAAGCTGAAAGGCATCACCAAATACTCATAATGACCATCTATGGTGTTAAACGCAGTCTTCCATTTTTCTCCCAAATGAATTCGGATCAAGTTGTAAGATCCTCTGAGATCCAGTTTAGTGAAGATTCGTGCTCCACGCAGACGATCAAAAAGTTCTGGAATGAGAGGAAGTGGATACTTGTTCTTAATGGTGATGTTATTGAGGCCACTGTAATCAATGCAGGGACGAAGGGAACCGTCCTTCTTGACGAAGAAAAAACCAGAGCCTGCAGATGAGGAGGACTTTCGTATAAAGCCTCTGGCCAGATTCTCTTGAACGTATTCAGTCGTGGATTGAGTCTCGGAGGGAGACAGAGGATAAATACGACCTCTAGGAGGAGTAAAGCCGGATACAAGATCTATCAGACAGTCGTATGGGCGATGCAGAGGTAAGACTTCAGCTTCCTTTTTGTTGAAAACGCCTGAAAAAGAGTGATAAGCCACAGGTAGATTCGCTAGTAGTGTTGAGCGATACCGTCCGATACTTGAAAGTATCGGTATCGGAAAGTATCGGCCGATACCGGCAAAGTATCGGATCTAATCCGATACCGATACCCGATACCAATACAAGTCAATGGGACTCAAGTATCGGACGGTATCCCTGATGGTTCCCAGGGTCTGAAGGAGAGGAAACTCTCCTTCAGGCCCTGGGAACCATATTAATGTGTAAAATAAAGAATTAAAATAAAAAATATTGCTATACTCACCTCTCCGACGCAGCCTGGACCTCACCGAGGGAACCGGCAGCTTTCTTTGCTTAAAATGCGTGCTTTTACTTCCTTCCGTGACGTCACGGCTTGTGATTGGTCGCGTGCCGCCCATGTGGCCGCGACGCGACCAATCACAGCAAGCCGTGACGTAATTTTCAGGTCCTCAATGCCTAATTCTAGGCATTCAGGAATTTAAAATTACGTTCCGGCTTGTGATTGGTCGCGTTGCGGTCACATGGGCGACGCGACCAATCACAAGCCGTGACGTCACAGGAGGCAGGAGACGCGCGCATTTTTAAAATTACGTCACGGCTTGTGATTGGTTGCGTGCCGCCCATGTGACCGCGACGCGACCAATCACAGCAAGCCGTGACGTAATTTCAGGTCCTGATGCCTATTTCTGCATTGAGGACCTGAAATTACGTCACGGCTTGCTGTTAATGGTCGTGTCGCGGTCACATGGGCGGCACGCAACCAATCACAAGCCGTGACGTAATTTTAAAAATGCGCGCGTCTCGTGCCTCCCGTGACGTCACGGCTTGTGATTGGTCGCGTCGCCCATGTGACCGCGACGCGACCAATCACAAGCCGGAACGTAATTTTAAATTCCTGAATGCCTAGAATTAGGCATTGAGGACCTGAAAATTACGTCACGGCTTGCTGTGATTGGTCGCGTCGCGGCCACATGGGCGGCACGCAACCAATCACAAGCCGTGACGTCACGGAAGGAAGTAAAAGCGCGCATTTTAAGCAAAGAACGCTGCCGGGTCCCTCGGTGAGGTCCAGGCTGCGTCGGAGAGGTGAGTATAGCAATATTTTTTATTTTAATTCTTAATTTTACAAATTAATGTTGTTTCGATACCGATACCCGATACCACAAAAGTATCGGATCTCGGTATCGGAATTCCGATACCCGCAAGTATCGGCCGATACCCGATACTTGCGGTATTGGAATGCTCAACACTATTCGCTAGTTCTGGAGCCGAGGGAGAGAGACTAGCAGGCTTGACGGGAAGCAGGCATCTGTTTTGACAAAACTGTCCCCAGGATAGGACGACCCCAGTATGCCAATTCAGAGTAGGTTCATGATTTCTTAGCCAGGGGAGTCCTAAAATAAATGCATGGGATAAAGACGGTGAAACATAAAATGCCAACTTTTCTCAATGTAGAGCTCCAATTTGAATCTCAATCTCCTTGGTGACAGAAGAAACGACCTCCCGCAAAGGCTGACCATCGACAGAAGCTATTTGCCTAGGAACCTCCAACTATCTGACAGGAATCCCAAGCCTCTTGACCAGCTCAAGTTGAACAAAATTCCCAGCCGCACCAGAATCTACATAAGCCTCAAGAGAGAAGCGACTGGAACCCATGTGTAAAATGACAGACAAAATGAAAGGTGGAGAGGAATCATGGCTACCTAGGGAGGCCTCTCTTACCTGACCTAGGCGGAGGCGTTTCCCAGCTTCTGGGGACAGGAACGCAGAAGATGAGAAGCGCTGCCACAATAAAAGCATAAGCCCTGTGTGAGTCTCTCCATTCGGCGTTGTTCAGCGGGTTTGAGGCGATCAACCTGCATAGGCTCAGGGGAAGAAGAGGAAGAAGCTGCAGTGGTTTGGGAAAAAGAAGTACCACGTGTAACGGAGGATAAACAAGGAGGTCTCCTCTCTGTGACAACCTCACGAGAATGCTCCTGGAACCGCAAATCAATGCGAGTCGCCAAAGAGATAAGGTCATCTAAAGCAGAAGTATCCCGCCCTGCCAGCTCATCCTTAATACGAGAAGACAAACATCACCAAAATGCTCCGACCAAAGCCTCATTATTCCAACCTAAATCAGAGGACAGCGTCCGGAAACGGATGGCATATTGAGCTACAGAAAGGGTCCCCTGATTAAGGTTGAAAAGGGACTCAGTAGTTGACACCAGAAGACCAGGTTCATCAAACACCTTGAGAAAGGTGTCTAAAAAGAGAGCAAGTTGAGAAACCACAGGATCATCTCACTCCCAAAGAGGGTTCACCCAAGCCAAAGCTTCACCCTCCAAATGGGACACCACAAAAGCCACCTTAGCTCGGTCAGTTGGGTACAGTAGCGGGGATAATTCAAAGGGTAATTGACACTGGTTGAGAAACCCGCGACATAATTTAGGATCCCCACCATACCGAGGTGGCCTGGCAAGACGGGGTGAGGGCTGTGGAGTGGATGCCTGTACAGGAGCAGAAGCGGCAGTCTGAAGGGAGAGAAGCCGATTATCGACAGAGGCCATAAAATTCAAAATATGGGACTGAGTGTCCTGTTGTTGACTTAACTCTTGCTGAAGAGCCGCCAACTGAGTGACGTTACCAGGGTTGGTAGACTGTAACGCCGCAAGATGAGACTCCATGTTCTTGAGAAAGGACATGATTCTAGTCTGGTTCTCCCTCAAAAAAAGTAACTCCTTTTGAGTGGTGGAGACACCAGCGGGGTCCATGGCCTGGTTATACTGTGACAATTCAAAGAGGGAAAAATGGAAAGTGGACCCTCTAGACCATGACGACGAACCCCCCCCACGGACGAGCTGACCAGATAGACCGCCCCCTATACAGGGAGAGTTAGGGGCAGGTCCATGAGGGACTATCGCCACGGAAGCTGGAGGACCAGGACGGGAGAAGACCAAGAAGAGGCGGAGATAATAGGACCACAGGATAGGAGTGTACTGCGGAGACACAGAACTGGCAGGTATAACGGGAACACTGCAGTAACAGACCATGACGAAGCAATGCAGAGACACAGGGACTGATGGAGGTAAAGCAGCGGTATGGGGACTGATGGAGGTATAGCAGTGACACAGGGACTGACGGAGGTATAGCAGTGACACAGGGACTGACGGGTGTACTGCAGCAGAACAGGGACTGACGGAGTAATTGCAGGGACACAGGGACTGAGGGAATGCAGAGGCTGGCAGGGTACTGGAAAGACAGGATTAACCCTAAGTCAGAGGGAGACGAACTCACAGAGACCAAGGGCGGCAAGGAGCACCTGAAGATACAAATGATAACCAGGCACAGAGCGATGGCAGGAAGCAGTTTAAATACCTTAAGGCAGCACAGCACTTCTGAGTACCAGTTCTCCAGAACCATAGAGAGGACTTCCGGGTACTAGTCCTCCAGGACCATAGAGGAGACTAAGAGGAGCGCCGACAGAAGATCAGAAGTGCGCGCGCGCAGCACTGAACCTGGCATGCGTGCGCACAAGAAGCAGAGGCCGGGAGTGAGCGCGGAGGGAAGGACGCAGCAGAAGGAGGGGCGCACCGCGACACCAAAGGCAGGTAAGTATGACAGGGCAGGGGAGGCAGCAGCAGCGGCATGATAACTAGAGCAGTGCTGCACAATGGGATAGGTGAGGGACTGGTGATTTTTTTTAAATATGTTTTATTATATTCTCAGGTCTGGAGAAGCCTCAGATAATTTTAGTTTGTATTTGATTTGAATTGAAAACATGTAACTTGAATCAAATTTTCTTGCAAAATTCGAATGAACAGCCAAATTCGATTTTTTTGCAGATTAGCTCCTTACTAATTAGAATAAAAACCTGATTTAAGAAATGTCGTATTTTTGATTATCCAATCCTCATTAATGTTGCATGTTTGCAATGCTATAACTTTAGCTTCCAATCAACTAAATATTGCTGCAAGGGGAGATAATAGTGCCATTTGGAAGCAGTGGGCCATATTCCAAGCATATAGGCTTGTGCACAGGGCCAAATACTGTAATATATGTGTCACTAGAAATATTAGTCTTCTATACTTACAGTTAAATTGTATGTACAGGTTTTTGAATCTTAAGATTAAGCTATTTAACTTTCCTTTCAGACAAAAGAAAGTGGTTTGCCAAGATCCATAATGTTTGAATTTAATTATCCGAAAAATAATTGAAGAACAAAAAGGATTAATGTCCTATTGTACTTTTCTGTCCCAACATTATTAGCAAGCGTTATCTGTTTCTCAGCTGTAGATAATAGTGGTGATGTTACTGTCATAATAGAAAATTAGGCTTCAGTCGAGTTATTTAGTTATTGATACATATTTTAGCCTCTGTTTCATTCCCGAAGCAGTTATTAAATTGTGAATTGTTTTTCTTTTCTGGTTTAGAATCTCCAGACTTACACTGTCAATATCTAGAATTTTTTTCTCATATTTAAAATTTATAATGTCAACGAGGCCTTTTTTTAAAATAAATTGATGGGGTATAATCTGATGACAATGACAATTTTTTTTCCTTTTTTTTTAACAAAAAAAAGACAAAATGATAATTTTAATTTCAACCTTGGTAATAAAATGTTCTGGGTGCAGAAAAATTTTCATTTAATGATTCAGTAGAGATGTGAAAAGAACAAAAGATATAAAATTGTTAAACACTGCAAAGCTTCTTTTAACTAAATCAAAATCTTCAAGCTTGAAAGCTTCTCTGATAATACTCCCTTCTTGATGACCTTTTCAATGTATACTCAGGGAACAATGCTGGAAACTTAATAACCAGTCTTTCTCATTATCATTTATTTTGACCTCAAGGCAATTTTTGCAGCCTGTGGGAGAAATTGGTTACTGTTAATTAGTTCTACTGGTTCCAGCTCAACATGAAAGACAAATGCACCTTATTTAGGATGCTTCGTGATGACACTGTACACTTTTAAGCTAATTATTTCTTTTTGTTGACTTTAAAATATAGTACTATGCTTTTTATGACAAGATAGTACATAGCTGAAGAGTTTAAATTCTGCAATTTCTCAAAATTTTATGTGCAACTCATTAGGGCTGAGGTTTGCATACTATTTTTTTTATTATTAATTTAAAATTCTGCTATAACTAAGCTGTCCATACACTAGACAATCTGCAAACTGTCAGTTCAATTGTTTGGTTGTTGTCAAGTGCAGTCGTTAGTATTTTTTTTAGGGCTCTTTCAGATGTCAGTGTGTCCGGTACGCGGTGACCTTTTTCACAAGTGAATGGGTCTGTGCATATGTCAGCATGATTCCATGGACTATGTGTCCCTAGGCAAAATAAACTGACATGTCTGTTTTTTAACATTAGTAAAGGAAAAACACCGTATGCACAACCTCAAAAGGTGCTCAAGTAGAGCCCCACACCATACATGTATAATAAAGAAAACTTGGCACTCAACTTCTAGAATATTTTTGGATTTTTTTAATGCAGCTAAAAAATAATATAGACTTTTCGGCCTCACAGGCCTTCATCAGTAACGGACTGCAGTATAATGGTTAATCGCGTTCAGTGCGATAATAGGAGTGACACCATAGGCATTTTAAATGTGTCTGGTCATGCACTAGGTGCTGGGCATGGAGCCTGTATAAGATAGTACTTTTTGTGGGTGGGGGTGCCAGCGTGCAGTCATCAGTGACGCGGTATCCACTTTGAAAAAGCTAGATGAAGGAATTGATTCCTTGCTAAGCACTATTCAGAAAGAAATTCAAGGAGATGCGCTGAATCGTTGTCTTAAAGATATTGAGAAAGAACTGGAAAAATGTGAACAAAATATCAGTGAGGGGAAAAAAAAAATCTCTAGAGATGTGGCTGATTATGAGTAGAAAAAAATATTCCTTTGGCAAAATCAAGATCGTAAGGTCAAACCCCTCTCCCCTACAAGGAGTGAATCCATGAGCTCTCTTGCCTCATCTATGGGAGCACAGGGGTCTGAAAGAGACAGAGAGATGCCCTCTCTATCAGGACCAATTACTAGATTTACAAATCGGAAAAAAACATTCCAAACTCCGAAACATCATAGAAGGGAAAGAGAAAGGGATAGAGACAGAAATAAGGTAATCAATCTTTCTTCGCATATACTCACTGTATCACAAATTGAAATCTTGGAGAACGGGCTGACCTTTTCCCCATCCTGTTCTTTAGATCCTTTTCTAGCCACAAAGGATATACATCTGTTCACCCGAAAAATATTACTCAAAAAATTCCATCATAAAAATGTCTCATTGGATGGCATTAATATTGAAGGAGAGAAGGAAGCTTTGGAGGCTTTAATCTCCTTGGTGGAGCAAAATGAGAATATCCCAGAGGTAAGTAATTTCCCATGTGATCTGTTCAAAAAGCCAAAAAAATTTCCCCCACTAAATGCTTGCCCAGCAGTTGAGTTCTTGAAAAAAATGGTGTCGAGAGATATTGAAAAATTATCGACTAATAAACATTAATAATTCAACTTGACGTTCAAACAACAAAAAGCCCTTAAGGAAATGCAGAGGTGGGATGACGTGGTGCTCAAAGCAGCAGATAAGGGTGGCAACCTGGTGATATGGCCAAGTGAGCAATATGAGACTCAGGCTTTTAAATTGCTTAATGATATCAATTGTTATCGCAGGTTGCCATCCAATCCACTTCCTGTATACCAAGCCGAACTTGTTGCTATTCTTGAAGAGGCTGTATATGAGGGCACGATTCCAAAGCAAGTGTTGGAAATGGTAAGTAAACTTGAGCCCAAATTACTTACCTTTTACATCATTCCAAAGATCCACAAAGATCCGGTGAATCTCCCAGGAAGACCTATAGTGGCAGGCAATGACGGACTGTGTGAAATCATCTGTGACACTCTTGACTTTTTCCTGAAGCCACTAGTCGCTAGCCTACCATCATATATTAGGGACACCACGTATGCCCTCCAAAGATTAGAAAATATGATAATGGTCACGGCAGACGTGGAGTCCCTTTATACGTCAATCAGACATAAAGATGGGATAGCAGCAGCCACGTGGTTTCTCAGGATGAGTAGCTTGGATGCACGGTTGGTGGACCTGTTAATCTGTCTATTAGAATTCATCCTGACCCACATTAGCTTAATATTTAATAAAAATATCTTTTTGCAGAAACAAGGGACTAAAGTAAAAAATACAAACAAAATTGTATTATTAGAAATCCATAACTTTACTAGTACATAAGTTTTTTTTAGGGCATCTAAAGGGGTGACATTCCCCTGTAGACTCCTGTGTGGGTTTTTGTGTCCCTATCGAGAAATATGTAAAAAGAAAAATATTGTTGTGACTTGGTAAGAAAAAATCTTTTTATTCCGTTAATGCAATTTTATTTAACAAAATTCTCAAATTTTGTCTAAATTGTTAATGATTGTTTTGCAAAAGATGAAGCTCCCTAGTAGAACAATGTACAGGCATGGCCTGTTAACAATTTCCCTTTCTAACCTAGGCACGGTATGTGTAAAGAGCTCCATGGAGTAACCTGTTGTGTCGCCTGATGCATCCTTCACTGTTGTTCTGGGTGAAGGACACAAGGATGCGACTTGTTCCTGACCGGGAGCATCCACTGAAGACGCTCTGCTTTTAAATTTTGCACTTTCCGAAGAGGAGGCGAAAGAGCTAGAGGCAGAGTCAGCAAGGAAAGCCAAAACTTTTTCCTGCTGCTCCGGCTTTAAAAGCGGTTTTCCTACTCCCAGAAAAGGGAGCGTTCGAGACCTTGTGAAGCCAGACGATGATGCTGGCTCAAAAACTCGAGACTTAGGTGCTATATTGCTTTTCCCACAACCACCCGATGCTCCACGACCACCACCACTACCATCATTACCAGCTGGCAATGACCGCCCACGGCCACGACCTCTTCCACCAGACTTCCTCATTCTTGGGAAAATGTAACCAAACTAACAACCGTTATATGGTACTGTAAATCAAGGTAGAAGGTGTATGTAAACTTGTTGTGAATTTAAATCTCCCTTTCTATATGTGTGGGAGACTGCTGCAAAATTCAGGCCCACTGTATTACACTACACAGTTTGAGTGGCAGAAAGTGGCTGGCAGATATGCCACAAACAGGACTGACACAGATGCACTCAATGGCAATATACAGTAAATCTACCTTTTTATGTGTGGGAGACAGCAGAAAAATCAGGCCCACTGTATTACACTACACAGTTTGAGTGGCAGAAAGTGGCTGGCAGATATGCCACAAACAGGACTGACGCAGATGCACTCAGTGGCAATATAAATCTCCCTTTTTTATGTGTGGGAGAATGCAGGAAAAAATCAGGCCCACTGTATTACACTACACAGTTTGAGTAGCAGAAAGTGGCTGGCAGATATACGCCACAAACAGGACTGACGCAGATGCACTCGGTGGCAATATAAATCTCCCTTTTTTATGTGTGGGGGAATGCAGGAAAAAATCAGGCCCACTGTATTACACTACACAGTTTGAGTGGCAGAAAGTGGCTGGCAGATATACGCCACAAACAGGACTGACGCAGATGCACTCAGTGGCAATATAAATCTACCTTTTTATGTGTGTGAGACAGCAGAAAAATCAGGCCCACTGTATTACACTACACAATTTGAGTGGCAGAAAGTGACTGGCAGATATGCCACAAACAGGACTGACGCAGATGCACTCAGTGGCAATATAAATCTCCCTTTTTTATGTGTGGGAGAATGCAGGAAAAAATCAGGCCCACTGTGTTACACTACACAATTTGAGTGGCAGAAAGTGGCTGGCAGATATGCCACAAACAGGACTGACGCAGATGCACTCAGTGGCAATATAAATCTACCTTTTTAGGTGTGGGAGACAGCAGAAAAATCAGGCCCACTGTATTACAATACACAGCTTGAGTGGCAGAAAATGGCTGGCAGATATATCAAAAAATACAAGGGTTGTAGTAGAATTTCAATCTCCCTACAATGATCAAAGGACAAGTATGGCAGCAATAAAAAGGACTGCTGCACACAAGAGTGTGGACAAAGAAACAAGAGAACTGTGCAGAAAGAAGCAACAGGATTCTTGCTTTGAGAAAAGCAGTTGGTTTGCACAGCGGCGTACGAACAGCAATGCAGCTATCAGGGAGCCTTATAAGCTACAGAGCTGATGCACAGAAATCTAGCCTCCACTGTCCCTGCAAAGAAGAGGTGGTGTTGGACAGTCGAAATCGCTACAGCTCAAGCGGTTTGGGGGTTTATATTTCCTCCCTAACAATATCCCTGCTTCAGACGAAGCTGCAGCAACCTCTCCCTATGCTCAGCTCGGCAGCAGTAAGATGGCGGTCGGCGTGCACGCCCCTTTGTAGCCCCTGTGACGCCGCAGAAAGCAAGCCAATCACTGTCATGCCCTTCTCTAAGATGGTGGGGACCGAGACCTATGTCATCACGCTGCCCACACTCTGCGTCCACCTTCATTGGCTGAGAAATGGCGCTGGACGCGTCATATGAAACGCGACTTTGGCGCGAAGATCGCCGACCGCATGGCCGATCCCACACTGGGATCGGGTCTGGTTTCATGAAACCCGACTTTGCCGAAAGTCGGCTATTTATGAAATTGACCGATCCGTTTCGCTCAACCCTACTCATCATATTTTTGTACCATGTGGTTTCTGCCGCTGCCATCTGCGCAGCATTGCAATGACAGTTATACTGTACCTCTCCTGGCTGCAAACTATGCTTTACAGTGCTATACTGTATTACTGCTGTAGAGGCTGCTGTTGCTGACAATACTTTGCCAAACATCTCCGTGCCTGCATCCTTATATTTTTAAACCGTGCATCTTCGGTTGCTGCCATTAGTACTGGAGACTTACAGAAAAAACATCCCTGTATTTTTGAGGTGCTATACTATAGTGCTACTGCCAGGACTTCCATTACTGGCTCTGCACTGCCAGTGCTGCTTCTGCCTCTTTAAGTTTTGCCTAACAGCCTCACACATCTCCTGCGATTATCCAATGTGTTCCATACCTATAATGTACTGCTGCAGGAAGCAAATTATTTTGAGGGATGAAACAGCTCTAATATAGAGCTAATTTCCTGCACATCTTGCTGACATGTCATTGCCTCTTCACTTTCAAAACAACTGGTCTGTTCCGGCTCCGTAAACAAATTGATAACTTTTGGATGTCTTTATAAAAAGTCTTTGCAATTGTTTAATCAATTTGAAAATAGCAAAGCTGTTCTAGATCCAAAAAAAGGGATAGTTTCTCCTATGCTATTTAAAAAAAGTTATTACTTTTTCACTTTCAAAACATCTAACCTATTTCTGTTACTTAGATATATGGATAATTTTTAGATGGCTTGTGAAAAAACTATCAATTCTTTGTTTAGTAAAGAAAATGCTCCTTGAATAAGGATCATTTTTGCACTACTAATGCATAAAAATGCCATGGTTTCTTTCATTTGTATTCCCCGAGCACACCAAAAAAATGATAATTTATAGGCCATTTTTAAAATTGAAGCAGCCTAAAACGTCTGATACGTCACTGTGTTTTTAAATAGGATGTTAGTTACCACCGCTTAACATCTGTTTTCACCTAGCCAATAGATTAAGGTGACCTGGACACTTATATGTCTGTGCTTGCATAAAAACGCTCAAAAAAGCTCTCTTGCATTAAACGTTGCGGACTATTTTGCTCTTATTTTCAGATTGAAGTCACTAGAAGTTTCTAACAAATATTATGATGTCCACCTTTCAACTGTGGTATGTTTTATTCTCCTATGCTGTGATTCAATTAATTGTATTACTCCTGAAATTCAGATCCCTTTTCTTCAGTATAACTGCCTAAATATATTTCCACAATGCAACAGTAGTTTCCTTTTCTTAACTTCACCATTTTATATTATGTTAGATCCTCTCACTCTTTCAATTTATCTGTATAATTATATAGTCACTTTGTCTTTGCAGAATTTACATGGCTACTAGGGAGCTCATATAGCTATAGAAAAGGCAAAGGTAAGTTCCAACTGAGAAAAATCAATTAATTTAATGTTTTAGAGTACAATATGAAGTTAGTGACAGTTAATAGACAGAAAAAAAGACTAAGATGTCAGCACATTTATCATAAGATTTAAGGAGACTGTATCAAGATTAATTGATATTTACTATAACATTTCAGTGGTTCTACATCTATTTTCCAGTCCTAAAAATGATTAAGTTCATCTTACCTATGTGATATAGACCATCACCACCTCAATATGTACATGTGTCAGTCAACTGGAGTTATCTTTCCTGTTAAAATTAAGTACTATCCTTCCTAATTGTAGGATTTAGATGGATAATCTATTTTGCACATTTGAAAGGGTAATGGACATCAAAAATTGGCCAAAGGGGCAGAGATTCTAACAATGCATCTATTATCTATGAATGCACTTTCCCTCCCCAGCAATATGTTTACAAAGGGCCCGTGCTCTGTAAGCTAACATAGCATCTAGAAGGCTTGCCTGCTTTGTATACATACAAAGAGAGCAATCACTGGAAAAGGACAACATGGTCCGAAGAATAGAAAGAAAAAGAGGAAGATCAACAACCTAATGGCTTGATCCTATCAAGATAACGGTGATGAAGACCCTGGTGGACCAATCTAGGCTGACACTAGATTGAGCTTCCCAAAGAACATTTACTCATCAAGTCACCATGGCTCCAGATAGAACTGAAGACTGTTAAATAATAAATAAGTATCTAAGAATCAGCTATACACAAATTTTCTGAGCTTAAGAGTCTGGAGGGAAGGGGGAGAGATGCATTACAATGGGCCATATACCGACTTACTGCAAGGTGGAGTTAAAGTGAGTTTAGAAACAATAGATAGATTTGAACAATGTATGTCTCTTCGGCTACCCACAAAATATAGTAGTTCTGGGTCATTATACTTAGAAGTAATTAATTCCAAAACCTAAAGAGATTCTGTTACTGTCTAAAATGCAGATTTTATTTAATAAAATAAGTGTGAAATGAAAGCCAATCATGCTAAAGCCAGTACTTGATAGAATAATTACTCTTCCCTGGTTTGATGATACAATACTTTTTTCCTACCTAGCAAAGTCATGGATTTGGTTATTAATTGAGATGAGCTAGCACTAAAATGCTCGGCTGCTCGTTTATCAAACCGAGCAATTTCTAATACTTGAATGCTCTTAAGGAGTATAATGGGAGTCAATGGGATATCCAAGCATTTTTCCTGCAGACCCTATAAAGAGGTCTGGGGGCAGTGAAAATATTTTTAAATGGATGGGAAAAGTTCTTAATGGAAGGAGAACAGCATGGCAAAGACCCGTGGAAGCATCTCTGACTCCCAGATCGCTGCTGAGAGCAATAGAGTCACACTTAACTCCACTTTAAGGAGTGATAATAAAACATTCCAAACTGTCGAGAAATTGCATTTTACATAAAAAAAAGTTAAGAATCATTTTTTTCCTGTATAATGACTTGTATATAAAGCAAATTTTAAAATTGATTTAAAAAAATTAGAGTTTAAGTAAACCAAAAATGTATTTTTAATTACAGAATAAGAAATTTCAGTTTAATGTATGAAGGAAGTAAGAACTGTCAAAAATTAAGGGCTCAGAAGGACTCAGATATACTCTGTATTAGATATATAAGAGGGCCTCATACATATTCTGCTCAAACTGTCATGTATTGGTAATCGTAGACTCATAATGGCTATGCACTAAGTGCAAATCCTGCCAAACATTCCTAGCAGGGTCATCCATACACCCTTGAAGGCACCAATTGTATTGCGTAATTCAAATATTGTGAACAAAGTGCAGTTTTGGTATTCCTGCACTCAAAGCTTTCGCACAAAGTGCAAAGCCAGGAGAAAATATAAGTAAGGTAATCCATAGACCCTAAAAGGCAACAACTGGCGGGTCTCATTCAAATACAGAACATTAAAAACACTTTATGTGCTGCTATCATCTGGTGCTGTGTAAAAGTCAGATCTAAGCCAAGCTATGTTCATTGTTATCAGAGTGAGCCTGTAAGCACTTTTTATTGACAGGCGAAATGGTCTATCTGTTATGAATCCACTATGGCACTAAAAATCTACTCAGACAAGATGGTGGCAGCAGGGCAGCCAACACCTCCAAGGCATAAGGGGACAGCTCATGCCAGATGTCCAGCTTTGAAACTATATAGCTGAAGGTTGCAGAGTAATTAGGGAGTACGCTGGTTTGGTCAGCCAGATATTGCTTGACCATCTTTTAAAACTTTTCCCTCCTTGTCAAAAATACCCAGACAAGAGGGCATGGATGCTGGGAGGGTGTCATGAAATTGACCCAGGTCTTTGACAGTGTATCCCTGCCTCTTTTGTACCTGTTGTATCTCTCCATCACCTCCCCTCCTTGGTTGGTGAAGGAAGCTTACCCCTGCCACTATCGTTGTCTGATGGGAGTTTTTTCAACATATTTTTCACAATGCATTTCTGGTATAGCACCATTTTAGAAGACCTCTCCACCTCAGGATGAAGAGATGCAAAGTTCTCCTTGTAGCGTGGGTCTAGCAGGGTGAACAACCAGTACTGTTGTTAGGCCAAGATGAATGCAGCGGGTTGGTCACAGGATGGTACATAGTCGGCCATATCTGCCAAGGTCTCTGCAGCTAAAATTTCCCTGTCTCCACCATAATGACTACTCTCCATCTCTTTTTCCACCATTTCTTCCTCAGCCTATCCACATAGGAGAGACGAGCCAAAGCTTGTGTGGGTACTAGCCTCTTTTTCACTCAGCCAGCTTCTGTTCCTCCTCTTTTTCTTCAGTGTCCACCTCCTCATTGTTACCCAAACTGTGCTGAGCAGATAGATAAGAGAGTGGGCAGCATCGCTCCCTGTCTCATGCCTTCCTCTGTCTCTACCTGGTCCGCTTGCAAAGCTTCATGTTTAATTGTTAGCAGTGACTGTTTAAATAGGCACAGAATCAGGATTGTTGCACTGATCATGACCCCTCACCATCTTTGTGGCATCCTCAAAGTCTCAGGGAACCGCACAAATGTCAGACATCCATGCCCACTTTTCAGTTGTTGTGTGCGGAGGCTGATCAGAATACAGACAGGCGTGTTGGAGCTTGTATTCCATACCTGTCCTTTGATGGTCACAAAGTCAAAGCATGTGTAGTGTAGAGTTTCAGCCTGGGACATGTTGCACACCAGTCCATGAGCTGGCACTTGCATGCGCTGCAGCAGTAGTGCTGGATCGGAGGCAGCTGTAGGTTACTTTCAGAAATGGACTCTTACGCAGCGTACCTTGATGAGAATCTCTGTGAAATCTGGGTAGGTTTTCAGAAACTACTAAGTTGGTCACATGTACCTGGCATATTACGTGTGTAAGCTTGCCAAGCTTTACAATCCCCACCAGGTTATGCCTATTATGACACACGATCATGCCTGGTTTGAGGCTCAGCTGCAAAAAACACAAATCTGTCTGTCAGAGCTTTAAGCTAATGTGGACAACATGTTCTGAGATAGCACATCAGAGATAGAGGATAAAGAGGAGCAGGAGGGGGTGAAGGAACTGGTGTGGGAGTTGTAGGCTTACCTGATAGAAGTAGGAGCAGCAATCATTGGCATTGGTAGAACATGTGCCATGCTAGGGTGGGACTCGCCCCAGCCGCCACAATGTTTACACAGTGTGCCATCAGAGAAATTCAGCATCCTTGGCCACAAACATTCATCCATGTGTTGGTCGTTAAGTGGACAATCCCAGGAAGTGAGTTGGTAAGGGCACAGATGATGTCCATAGACGCGTCCTACTACAAGGCAGGGACATCACAATGGGTCGGCTGGGGACCGAGTACGGGAACAAATTTCTCCACCTGTACCAGGCCAAATTTTATTTATATTTGAAAGAGATTAAATATTACACAAACCAAGTTCTACAGTATATGTGACAATACTCAATATTTGAACAACCAAACTTGTATACCTCTACCAGTCCAATTTTTTTTTTTTAAGCCAGCGAAAATTCACAACAGCCAAGTTTTAGAGTATATGTGGCAATAGTCAGTTTTAAAAAATACAACGAATGTTGCTGGAGAGATCAGTGCAAATAGGGTCTTATCACTCCACCAAATGGAGCTATTATTATAGCATGTAGAAATATCCGCTGCAGCAGATCCACGAGTCAGCAAGTGAGCATGTTGTAAATAAATGAACGGGTTAATGTGGATATCATCCATGCTGCTGAATAATTGAAGATCCAGACATGCTTCACATAGATAATTATGGTTTATTCAACGCGTTTCAAAGTCCAAGTGACTACTTCATCAGGAAATACTACACGTGGTCACTTGGACTTTGAAACGCGTTGAATAAACCACCATTTTATATGTGAAGCACGTCTGGACCTTCAATTATACAGCAGTGCAGATGATATCAACATTAACACGTTCATTAATTTAAAAAAATATGTATTTCAAAAGTACCAGGACAAGCAGTTTGTAAAATTTTAACCCACTATAATTTTACACAAAGCATGTTAAACTGTATAGATGACTAATTGAATCAGGAAAAAATGTTGAAAGTATTTTTGGAGTGTTATATACCACCAAAATGTACTCAAGAACATGTAATACTGTATGGATGAGCAATATAGTAGTGATAAGTTTTTGAACAAGTATTTTGAGGCTTATATAGCAAGGAAATGTACGAAAGAAGAAGTCATACCCTAAGGACGAATACTATAATTCCAATACATTTTTGAACAAGTTTTTTGAGTGTTATGTAGCAATGAAACATACCCAAGAACACATATTGTGTGGATGAGCAATATAATAGCAATATTTTTTAGCAAGTTTTTTGAGGGCTATATAGGAACAAAATGCACTCAAGAAAATGTTATACTGCGTGGATGAGCAATATAGTACCGACAATTTTTTAACAAAGTTTTAGGAAGTTATATAGCAATGATGTAGATGCAACACCCTATTCATGAGCAATATATTAGCGATACATCATTTAATAAGTTTTTGGAGGCATAAATAGCAACAAAATGCAACCAATAACACATTATACTATGTGGATAATAAATATAATACCGATAAAGTTTTGACCAAGTTTTTAGAGGCTTTAATAGCAACAATATGTACCCAAGAACACATTATACCATGTGAATGAGCAATATATTAGCGATACATTTTTTAACAAGTTTCTAGAGAATTTCACAGCAACGAAATGTACCCAAGAACACGTTATACTGTGTGGATGATTAAAAACTTGTTAAAAAATGTATCAGCATTATTTTGGAGGGTTATATTGCAATACAATGTATCCAAGAAGATTTAATACCTTATGGATGAGCAATATAATACCAATCAATTTTTGAACATGTTATTGGAGGCTTACATACCACCAAAATCTACCCCAAAATATGTAAAAGTCTATTGATGAGCAATAAAATATCTATTCTTTTTTTAACAATTTTTTTGAGGGTTATATACCAACGAAATGGACACAAGAATATCGTATGAGTGAGCAATAAAATACAGATAAATTTGTGAACAATTTTTTTGGAATGTTAGATACCACCAAAATATACCCAAGAACATGTTATATTCTATGGATGAGCAATATAATACTGACACTTTTTAAAAAAAAATCTGTTTGGGTAGATACCACCAAAATGTACTCTAGAACATGTAATAGCCTATGGATGAACAATATATTACTGAAAAAGTTTTGAACAAGTTTTTTGAGTCTTATATAGGGATAAAATGTACCCAAGAAGACGTAATACCCTGTGGATGAGTAATATAATATTGATACAATTTTTAACAAGTTTTTTGAGGGTTATATACTAAAAAAAAATGTACCAAAGAACATGTAATAGTGTATGGGTGAAAAATATAACACAGATAAATTTGTGAACAATTTTTTGGAGTGTTAGATACCATCAAAATGCACCCAAGAGCATGTAATATTCTATTGATGAGCAATAAAATACAGACAGAATTTTGAACAATATTATGGAGAATTAGACACCACCGAAATGCACCCAAGGACACGTAATACCTCATGGATGAGCAAAATAATACCGATAAATTTGAAAACAAGTTTTTAGAGGGTTATATACCAACAAAATCTGCTGAAGTACAAGTAATACTGTATGTAAGGGCAATATAATACAGATAAATCTGCATATTTTTTGAGAGTTCTATGACAACAAAATGTATCCCAGAAAGCGGAAAAGTGTATGGGTAAGAAATTTAACACAGCAAAAATTTTTAACACTTTTTGGAGTGCTAGGTATCATAAAAAATAAACCCCAGAACACATAATAGTGTTTTGGTGAAAAATTTAGTCCACCATAAAATGTAACATATTTTAGAAGTGTTACATGTCATAGAAATGTACCTGTTAGGGGTCGAGTTCCCGCCTCTGCATAGGGGGAATCTCAAACCATCTCTACTGCGGTCTCCCATTCTTCTCCAGCCACAGTGGAGCCTGCTCAGCGGAGAGGTCGGTCCCAGCGTCTGGCTCAGCCTGATACTGTGCGGATGGTTACTGCTGCCTTTCCAGGCTCAGCTATTGTAGCCAGTAATGGTCAGCGGCGAGCAGACGTCTCTGTGACCAAGTCCTGCTTTTCCCCTTGTGAGCATGCCTGGGGTAAGACCTCTCATTGGGGGTCGGGGGTCACATGCTCAGGTACTGTGGCAGCTCCCATTGGTCCTCTAGGAAGGTCCTGAAGTTGCTCAGGTACTGTAGCAGTTCCCATTGGTCCTCTAGGAAGGTCCTGAAGTTGCTGCAGCTATAAAAGGTTTGCATGGCCGCATGACCATGCGCTAGTATCAGCTTATGTTATGAGCTTTAGCTTCTCAGTGGTCTTGTCTGCTTGTGGTCAGGGTCCAGCTGAAATATGCCACTAGAATACCGGCACCTCCATTGAGGAGTTTGTATGGTGAATTCAGGGCTGGCATAAAGCCATTAGAGTTCCGGTTCCACCGGAGAGGAGGTGTTTGTGTGCTTACTACTCCCTGACCACTGATTGCTTTTGCTCTGTTAGGCAGCTGTGTTCCCCTGTGACACTAACAGGGCACAGCATTTTTCCTTCTGTTCGACTCTGTGAAGTAACAGAGTTCGCTTCTACCACCATATTGTGCCACCATTTGCTAGCAGCAGGTTGGTCTCCTGCACGGCGGACACTGGGCTGCGAACGCACCAATAATAATATCTTAATATACTTGGTGCGTTCCGCCAGCCCTAACATGTACCCATGATCACCTAATACTCTATGGCTGTGAAATTTAACTCATAAAAATTTGTTAACGCTTTTTACGAGTGTTATTTATGACAAAATGTACTCCAGACCACAGAATAGTGTATGGGCAAGAAATGTAACCCAGAAAAATTTTGAAATGCAGTTTTTGGAAAATTATATATCCAAGAAATGTAACCCAGACCAAAGGATAGTGTAGGAGTAAGAAATGTAGCCAAGCCAATTTTTTATGCCGTTTGGACTGTTATATACCACCAACATGTGACAGAAAACGCATAATACTTTAACCCAGATTTTTTTTAATGCTTTTTGTGTATGGATGACTCATTAAATCCATCAGAAAGTTTAGAACATAAATATTTTGAAAATGTTGCTGATGTACTTATACCGTCCTAAAGGCTTTGCACAATTTTTTTCCTTTCGTCTCAAAAATACCCGGTCATCAGGCCCTGGATGCTGGGCTGGTGTCATAAAATTAGCCCATGCCTTTGACAGTGTACCACTGCCTCTGATGTGTGTCTCCCTGGCCTCTCCTCCTTGGTTGGGCAAGGTAGCTTTCCCCCTGCCGCTAACATGGTGTGATGGGAAATTTTTCAACATATTTTCCACATTGGCCTTCTGGTAAAGCACCATTTCAGAAGAACTCAGCACCTCAGGAAGGAGAGATGCAAAGTTGGTCTTGTAGCATGGATCAAGCAGAGTTAAGAACCAGTACTCTTTTTTTGACCAAGATGAATGTAACTTGAGGGTCATGGGAAAGGCAGCAATACATAAAGTCCGCCATATGTGCCAATTCCCATACAACCAACACTTTCCTATCTCCATCATGATGACGACTCTCCATCTCCTGCTGCTCCCTCTCTTCCTCCTCATTCCCATACTCAACCCATCCATGAAGGAGAGACGGCACAAAGGTTGTGTGGCCACTGGTCTCTGTTGCGTTAGCCACAAACTCCTGTTCCTCAACTTAATCTTTTCCATCATCCACCTCCTTATTGTTACACAATTCGCCCTGAGCAGATGAGATGAGGCTGGGCTGGCTAGAATGATTCTGCATTATGTCTTCCTCTATCCACACCTGGTCTGCATGCTAGGCTTCATGTTTAATTGTGAGTGGTGACTATTTATGTAGGCACAGAAGGAGGATCATTTCACTGATCATGGTGTAATCACCTCTTAACATCTTTGTGGAGTCCTCAAAGTCTTGGAGAATCGCACAAATGTCAGGCATTTATGCCTTCTTCAGTTATGTGCGGAGGCTTACCAGAATACCAACGGGCGTGAGGAGCTGGTAATCAATTACTTTCTCTGCTGCTCATAATGCCTTGCTAGCATGTGCAGTATGGAGTTCCATCGCATAGTGATATCGCAAACCAGTCAATGAGCTGGCACTTGCATGTGCTGCTCCACCAATGCCAAAATGGAGGCAGCTGCAGCCGACTTACGGAAATGGGCACTGACATGGCATAACTTGATCAGAAGTTCTGGCAAATTAGGGTAGGTTTTCAGAAATCGCTCAACTATTAAGTTGAGTGCATGTGCCAAGCGTGGTTTGTCTTATAAATTATCTTCAGCAGTGCCTGTGGCCTCTTCCCTGAGACAGTGCTGCAGAACTTCCAGCTTTTAGCTGATGTGGACAATGTGCTCTGAGATAGCACATTGGATATGAAGGAGGAATAGGAGGGGTTGGAGGAACTGCTGTAGGAGGTGGAGCAAACCTTGATCATAGTAGGGTCAGAAATCCTTGGCATCAAGAGCACATGTGCCATGCCAGGGTGTGACTTGGCCCCAGCCTCCACAATGTTCATCCAGCATGCTGTCAGGGAAATGCAGCATCCCTGACCACAAGCACTTGTCCACGTGTTGGTCGTTAACTGGACAATCCCAGTAAGTGCGTTGGTAAGGGGATGGGTGATGTTCCTTGACATGTGCTGGTACAAGGTGGGGATGCCACAATGGGAAAAAAAAGTGGGGGCTGGGGACCAATTCCGGAGGGATAGCTGCCACTCTGAGTAAGCAGATATCCTCCATGTCAACAAACCGAAACAACAATATTTTCATGGCAAGCAGCCTGGAAATGTGTCCGTTTAGCCTGTGAGTAGTTTGCCGCAAACTTTCTCTTTCATACCAAGGCCTGTGGTAGGTACAGCTGAACACTGTGCTGGAACAAGGAATTTGAATTGCCTGATAAATCAGAATATGCAAGGATAGGTGCAGGGCAGGATTCATCAGCACCAGTGTTTTGGACAGCGGATTGCGAAGCATCTAGCACAGGAGAAGAGGCAGTGGTGTCACCCAATGGCACCAATTGTGGACCCAGGCATTTGGCCCACCAAGTCATGTGCTTAGATGACATATGCCTGATCATGCTGGTGCTGGTTAGGTCCTTAGCGGTCAGGTCCCTGCTGATCTTGGCATGGCACAGGTTTCAAATGGTCATTTTATCTGTCTTAAATCGCTCTTTAAAAAAATTCCCAGACTGAGGAACACCTAAATCTTTAAATGAGAAATTCAGGAGAGTCGATGCTCTGCAGAACAGTTGCCCACCTTTTTCCTCTGGTAACCCCGCTATCTCTTCCTGTCTGTTTTGGGGCTGCCGATCCCTCACCCTCAGCGCTGCTGGTTTCCCTCTGCATACCAGCTTCCTAGGTTGGGTTGATTACTTTGTTATCCACCATTTTAGCTTCCACCCACACCATGGTCCTCATGACTTCATGACTTAACAAGACTTAGCAGTAACTGTGTCTCATCATCATCTTCCTCCTTAGCCAAAATTTACCATTCCCAACTGTCATCTTCTTGTGGCTGTGGCTGCTCTCTAAGTTTTATGCAACACTACAGCATGTCCTCTTGTCCCTTTTGGAGCATGCAGGTTGAGAGGCCACAATCAAGAAATGCCATTGTAAAGAGTTCCCGGAGTTTCCTGGTGTGGGATCACTAGTCTCCTGATACTCAACATGGTGGGAAGAAGGAGTATTAGGGTGAGGATTCAGTGATCTAGACTGTAGGCTGTTGAGACTAGACTTTGTGGAAGACTGAGTGGTGCTACCAAGCCTGCTGGAAGCATTATCTGCTATCTAACCGACCACCTGTTCACATTGTTCTGGCTTCAGAAGTGGCATACCGTGCCTCCCTGCAAAGTGTTTCAGTAACCTTTGTGTTGTGGATGGGCATGTTTCTAGTGCTCAAGCAACAGTTGTAACCCCACTTGCCCCCCAATTTTTGCATTATTCGTGCACCACCATTAGCACTTCAACTTCTCTTTCCCTTACTGCACGCCTTACACATTTTGTAATTGCTAGGTCTCTTGAAACCAAGTTTAGTTTTATTAAAATAAAAAAAATAGCCACCTGCAGCAGTTAAAGTGGTTTTTGGGAGTTTAATACCATCATAATGTAACAGGAAGAACGCAAAAGTGTATGGATGACAATCAAATTCAATCAAGAAAAATGTTTTGACACTTTTTTTTGGGAGTGCAATATGCTATAGAAATGTACCACAAAGCACACAATACTCTATTAGTGAGAAATTTAACCCAGCAAAATTTTGAATTTTTTGAGTGTTACGAATCACAGAAATGTACCCCAGACCATGTAATACCGTATGGCTGAAAAATTTAAGCCTGCATAATTTTTTAATCCTTTTTTTTCAGTTTTATAGATCACAGGAAATATACACTACACCATGGAATAGTGTATGCAAGAGAACTGCAAACCAGCCAGTTTTTTAAACTTTTTTGTTAAATAATATTACAGAAATGTACCCCAGACAACGGACAGGTCTCTGATTCATTATCCTATACACACACAGGCCCAATACAAAGTTTGACATAGCTATGCAATGGCGTCACTGTACCGAGCCAAGCTGTGCTTGGTCTTTTATAACCTCTGGTGATGTCACACGGACAGCCAATCATAGTAGTGCCACAATCAAGATGGCTACGGCATTACAGTGACATGCAGGCAATCCCAGCATGCTTTTTGTCTCTGTAGCAGGCACCAAAAAGGTGGGGCGGAGATTTGAGTTATACATAGAGCACCACCCAATACTCGCCGAGTAATGAGTACACCCGAGCACTGTGATACTTGAGTGATTACCGAGTATCACTGAGCACGTTCACTCATCCCTAGTCATTACCTCTATTGATTACTGTCTTGACAGAATATCTGTTTTAAATTGTACCTGGCTTACTAGTAAAGAAATCTTTGAAAGAATAGTTATCCAAGGAAATGTACTTAATAGAGTTCACTAAAAACTGTGCCTACAAGCTCTACTTGTACCAATAAGAGATGGGAGAATCGAATCGCAGGACTCTGGTCCTTCGTCCAGGTCAGTAATCTGTGGCCCATGGATTAAAGCTCTGTTAATCTCGTTACCTCCAGGCATTCCCCATACTTCTTTTGTTTATCTTAGCCCTTCTACTCTAAATAATGACAGGGAATGTAGGAAGGTAAGGAGATTCTCAGGTCTCTCGTCCAGCGGTCACAGATTACTGACGTGACCGATGGACAGAAGATCACAAATATATCTACACATCTAATGCATCTTTGGTGGATTCCTCAATAGGAATGGGACACGTGCTCATGGTTAAACTGGGAGTGTGTCAGGTTCTGGCAATTCTTACCAGCAACAGAGCTTATATTTGCCATCATATAATACATCTGTGTACATCTCTAGCATTCAAATTTAGCACTTACCAATGCATGCAACAATCATTGTTTAGCTATTCACATATAGTTTTCTGCCAAAAAAAGAATACTGGTATGATCTATTGTGAAACCAAAAGGAGCAATGAGTTATATATGTAATCATTAATAGAAAGGAACATTAGGAAGATAAATATTGTACCTATTACTATGGGAATTTATAGTTATTATTATTATTTATTATTATAGCACCATTTATTCCATGGCGCTTTACATGTGAGGAGGGGTATACATAATAAAAACAAGTACAATAATCTTAAACAATACAAGTCACAACTGGTACAGGAGGAGAGAGGACCCTGCCCGCGAGGGCTCACAATCTACAAGGGATGGGGGAGGATACAATAGGTGAGGATAGAGCTGCTCGTGCAGCGGTTTGGGCAATCGGTGGTTACTGCAGGTTGCAGACTTGTCGGAAGAGATAGGTCTTACGTCCAAAAAAGACATAAGGGTCTCCAAAGCATGACTCAAAAATCTGGTTGCAGTTAATTTTATTTTTAATGATAAAATTTCAGAAAAATATTTAAACATGGATTTACAGCTGAATTTACTTAGTAAAATATACTCAAAAGTAAACATGTGACATTTGCAGTGACTGCAATCCTAGCTGAGCCCTATTTACCTCTAATTTTCAAGACTCTTGCCAAGAAGAGGTAAGTCTGATAACTTACATAAAAAAATGATCCTTGTCATGGTTGGTAGGCACAGATGAATTGGTTAGTTCGGGCACTAAGAATATCCATTTTATATGTACAGTTTGTAGAGCAATAATGCATTTTAAATTTCATGTATTCAATGTTTGCATATATCTTGGGGCATACATAATGCTACCGCACTATTTGGAAGGTACAATATGCTGTAAATATATGTAGTGAATATTACGAAAACATATTTCCAACTGAAATGTATACATTTTTGTGCTAGTTCTGTGTGGCTGTGTCTTGTGAAGCAGGCCTGGTTTTCTTTCAAAGTTCCTCGTATTTGGGGTGTTTGTATCATTGGTATTAGTAACTATATGTGCGGTGCATACAATGAATGCTCCAGCAATAAGCTAAATTTGCTCAACTAGCAATGCTTAGTCAAGTAATTTGATAGAATCGAGGCACCAAAGGAAAAAAAAATTCCAGTCAAACAACCATGGATAATCAGTCATCTGGTGTGTAATACTAAATGTCTCCATAAGGACTTTTTGACCAGAATATTGATAGCTCTAAAGGTTGTGATGTCTGTACAAATTTATGAATTCAAACTCAAATTCATTATCAGATTTTGATTCTTTTAGTTTTATTAAAAGCAATATAATTTGAGAATATAAACACACATACTTTCTAATTCCAGTTTCCAACTTTCCTGTAGAGAATGAATACATACTTCTTAGTTTAACTCAATAATTAGGTAATTTTGCATGAATAGTATGAAACAATTTGTCCTCCTTATTTCTCGATTTTCACAAGCTTTTCTGCTGTATGGTGAAATATGACATTACATCTTAACTCAAGCTTTGTCTAGCTCATTGCAGACATTTTTAAAGGTTACATACATAATGAATGAAGTGGTCAAGGCTGTAAGAATATTTAACAGTATTTTATATCTACTCTGTAAGAACTGATGATAAATTTTAACTAATGATGAAAGACTCTAGAAAGAAAATAATCTCTATTTTTCCACTTATTTTTCTTTGTCTTTGTATACTTCTTTTCATCAATTTTTTTTCTAATTTTTATATTCTTACTTTTCTTACTCTCAATATTTGTTGGGAAATAGTTAATTTAATTAAAGAAGTCAAGTATATTGCATTTTTTATTTTATAGTTTATCATACAGTATAACATGTAAAGAAAACCTACATGCTTTCCATGTGTTTGGAGTAAATCCACCTTCCTCAATGCCTTAACTGAGATTTTTATTAACAAAAATACTCCTCAATATGGGTATTGCAAAACTACTAATTAAAATTTGAGGAATTACAGAATTATCAGAATCACAGGATCAATATATGTTTTAATGTGATGCAAATGAAAAATTGGAAACATTTAAAAAAAAAAAAAAAAATCTAGATTTATCCAGTATTGAGCCATGGAATAAATGGCCCTATAATAATAATAATAATAATAATAATAATGAGTGCAATAAATACATAAAATTACACACCTTAGCTGCTATCAACAAGATTATTAATGGTTGTCTGAGGAATGCTCTCCTACACTGAATGTAGTTGGGCTCACAATTCATCAAGATCCACTGCATGCAGTTTCCTTTGCAATTGTTGACCAATGACATCCCAGATGTGCTTAATGGGAGAAAAATATTACTCAGAAGAAAATATTGCGTGTCTAATATATAGTATAATAACCTAGTGGTAAATATAGCATGCACTGCATACAATCAGACATACTCAACATGTCAGAACAAATCATTAGAGCAAATAGCAAATAAATAAGCAAAAAAGAAAAATGATCTCATATCCTAAGTAATAATAAAAATATGAAGTTTATTCAAAAGATCAGATATAAGGGGAAGAGGGAGGATACATGCACACATGGAAAAATGGGTGCCTATCACATACAGGTGCATGTCAATTAGCTATATATATCCTATTCATAAATCCTAACAGTTGGTGTAAATAGGACAGTTGCACAGCCCCATTTTACCTAAAAGAAGTGTTTGAACATATGTTCCAGGTTGTCAGTATAATAGTATCCAAAACTGTATGACACATAAGTCAAAACAATAGTTAAATAAGCTCAATTACCTGGGGCTAAGTAAAACCATATGGGTTGGGCTCCTGAATGGACGTGCATCCACCCTGACGCTCGTTTCCTCAAAGCCTTTATCTGTGTGCGTCACAAAAGAAAGCATGTTGTATAGATTACAATACGTGGAGTGCACAACATGCCTCTGAAAAGTACGGCACCTCTCCGATTCAATTAATCCTCCATCAATATCGTCATCTGCAGTCTCCAGACACTTTGCGAACACACACAAAAGGGATGTCAGTCATTTAAAATACTGTGGTATAAAAAAAGTATACAGACCTTGCAGAGGGGTGATCATAGACGTAAATTATTAAACAGAGAGTCATATTAGATATTCACATTAGAAACACGAGTACCATATGGTCTTAATCAAAGACAAGATCTAATTTTACAATATTAAATTTTTTCTGTGTTTTGTATTATTTTTCTGATCTTTGTATGTATATATTTCATTTAGGTGCAGCTGTTGTTTTAATGAGCTCTTAACACTTTTTCAATTAGATTACCATGTGAGTACACCTTTGGAGTTATTTAAATCCATCCTGAGGCTTGAACTTCTTACCATGATTAAGATGCAAGTCAAAACGCTTTGGTTTTGACCATTGCCCCTATGTATTTGTGCCCTCTATGTGCGTATATGGTACTCATAAGTGGATCAGGTATCAAGAGCTTGTTTTAAATGGCTCAATAAAGGCTATATTTTATTTAAAAAGGCGTATAGCCTATACTGCTGGATCGTCACTCCTTTTTCCTTGTGCATACTGAGGTTGCTCTGCCTGGATCCATGCGTATCTTGGACCTTTTGTTAGGAGCAACATACCAAGACAGGTGAGATGACTACCTTCCTTTTTTGTTCAACAATGGCTTAGACCACATTGAAATGACATAGTTTGCCTTCAAAGTATGAACACCGTTATCGCTGGCCCTCTTGGTGAATAGTCACTGACTTTGCTGATCGCTACATGACATAACAACTCCCATAGGCTGAAGTCCTAGTGAAGCAAAATGGTGCAAATTGCTAAGACATGAATTATAAAGTGATTCTCTATTTAGATATGTTTAAAACAACAATAACAGACTAGTTAAAAAGCAAGACTGCTTCGGTGGGTAGTGGCCTACTACAAAAATGAATTCATACAATAGTGAATATTGAAACAGTATATGTAGTTTACACCACCAACAGTAGGATACATGAGAAGGGTACCTAGTATTATAGTCCTATGATACTACAGAGTACGGAGCCGTCTAGATGTATTCACTAGGGTTGAGCGACCTTGACCTTTTTAGGGTCGAGTCATGTTTTGCGAAACCCGACTTTTTGAAAAGTCGAGTCAGGCGAAATCGGCCGATTACTGCGAAAAGTCGAGGATCGGCCGGAACACGAAACCCTATGCACGTCAATGGGGATTTTTTTTTTTTTTTCTCTCTCTCTCTCTCTCTCTCCCCCTCCGTCCCAGCCCCGAAAATTTCGTTTTACACATCCCTGCTGCGCACAAGCGCTAAAATGATCATAGGCGTGCACGCCCCTAACCCCTATGTCATCACACTCCTACATTGGCTGAAAAAATGCCGCTAAATGCGTCATACGAAACGCGACTTTGGCGCCAAGATCGCGTACCGCATGGCCGACCCCACACAGGGATCGGGTCGGGTTTCATGAGACGCCGACTTTGCCAAAAGTCGGCGACTTATGAAAATGAACGATCCGTTTCGCTCAACCCTAGTATTCACCCATTATATATTCATCTGATTACAGATATTACGCTGACGCTCATGCACATTAAGGTTGGCAGGTGCAAAAATTACGTATGTATCACTTATAAGCAGTATACCCTTTCATAAAGGTGCTTAATATCAGTCAATAAATCACTACCTGTTCCAGTTAGCAATTGCCTCTATGAGGGGAAAAATATTAAATCAATTGCCACAGTACATTCGTAAGTCACCTGGTCATGGATTCAAAACTGTATAGTGCTAAGAGATTGATTATCCATGCTTACGGTTAGACCAATAACAATTGCTTTCATAGGCAAAATTTAAATAAACAGGTTCCATGCATGTCAGTAAAGAAAATAGGCTTCACCAGTTTCAGTCCCAAGCTCCAACCCACGTTTCACCCTGCTTCCTCAGGGGGCATGTGTGGAGAGGGAAGGAGTCATGGATTAAAGTACTGTTCATTTACCAATGAGAGGAGAGCAAAACTGCAATCCCAGCTGTGATCATTCAATGCATAGGTTGTGTTTATGATGAATAGCACGCCGGCTCAAACGAAGGTGTAAAGTCCCCTTCCTTTTTCCAGTCATAGAGACGCAAAGCCAGGCATGGATGCCATGACAACCTAGTACCACTGCATCAGCGTATGCGCCTGCATCCTGTTATGTGGTAGGGCATGAAGTGGAGCCTGTTAGTTGGGGACTGTGAATGCGCACTGTGATACTGAATGACGTTGCGGGAGTGGGATGAGACACAGTTTACTAGCCAATATGAGTACTAGAGGGGCATGACTATGCTGTTAAAAACAGCAACTAATTACAGTGACGCAGTGATGTTACCAATTACATCCTGCAAGGGATGAATGAATGAGTATGGTTACTGTGAGACAAGTTACGACTACGAGTGTAAGGAGCATTAAGTATTCACAAAAAGTATAGAAAAACTGGTTATCCTAAACTTAAATAGTGGATATTGAGGCATTATGTGTTAGGCTGGGGTCACACATGCGTGTTTTACGTACGTAAGAGTGCAAAAACTACGTACGTAAAACTCGCATTACATACGGCACAATGCTTCTCAATGGGGCTGCTCCTATTAGCCGTATATTACGGTTCAGTATTATACGGCGTTCTACGGCCGTACAAAATCGCAGCATGCTGCGTTTGTCAGCGTATTGCGCAAATAATACGCCAATGAAAGTCTATGGGGGCGAGAAAAATACGGATTCCACACGGACCAGCAGTGTGACTTGCGAGAAATATCCAGCGCTGTTAGTGAAAAGTCGGTAATTCAATTGCCGGCTTTTCATTTCTCCTGCACAAACCCGACAGGATATGAGACATGGTTTACATACAGTAAACCATCTCATATCCCCTTTTTTTTTGCATATTCCACACTACTAATGTTAGTAGTGTGTATGTGCAAAATTTCAGCGCTGTAGCTGCTGAAATAAAGGGTTAAATGGCGGAAAAAATTGGCGTGGGCTCCCGCGCAATTTTCTCCGCCAGAATGGTAAAGCCAGTGACCGAGGGCAGATATTAATAGCCAGGAGAGGGTCCATGGTTATTGGCCCCCCCGTGGCTAAAAACATCTGCCCCCAGCCACCCCAGAAAAGGCACATCTGGAAGATGCGCCTATTCTGGCACTTGGCCACTCTCTTCCCACTCCCTGTAGCGGTGGGATATGGGGTAATGAAGGGTTAATGCCACCTTGCTATTGTAAGGTGACATTAAGCCAGATTAATAATGGAGAGGCGTCAATTATGACACCTATCCATTATTAATCCAATTGTATGAAAGGGTTAAAAAACACACACACACATGATTTAAAAGTAGTTTAATGAAATAAACACAGCGGTTGTTGTAATAATTTATTGTTCTCGCAATCCATCAGGAACACCCTCGCTTGGAAAAATAATAAACGCACAAGATACATACCTTCTGGTGAACCGTCTCGTCCCACGAAGTAATCCATCTGAAGGGGTTAACTAATATTACAGGCACGAGCTGCGATAAACCACTCGCTCGTACCTGTAATCCCCGGCGAATGAATGAAATGTAGGTCATTGACCTACATTTCCTTCAGTCGCGGTGATGCGCCCCCTGGTGGATGTCCTCATATGACCTGGAGCGTGGGAAAAAGTTCCCAGGCTGCAGTTCATGAGAACATCCACCAGAGGGCGCCTCACCGCGACTCAATGTAAGTACAGATCCAGCTTTCCTTTCAGCACCCGGGGATTACAGGCACGAGCGAGTGGTTTATCGCAGCTCGTGCCTGTAATATTAGTTAACCCCTTCAGATGGATTACTTCGTGGGACGTGATCTGACATCAGAAGGTATGTATCTTGTGTGTTTATTATTTTGCCAAGTGAGGGCCTGGAAATGGATTGCGAGAACAATAAATTATTACAACAACCACTGTGTTTATTTCATTAAAATCCTTTTTAATCATGTGTGTGTGTGTTTTTTAACACTTTCCAACAATTGGATTAATAATGGATAGGTGTCATAATTGACGCCTCTCCATTATTAATCTGGCTTAATGTCACCTTCCAATAGCAAGGTGGCATTAACCCTTCATTACCCCATATCCCACCGCTACAGGGAGTGGGAAGAGAGTGGCCAAGTGCCAGAATAGGCGCATCTTCCAGATGTGCCTTTTCTGGGGTGGCTGGGGGCAGATGTTTGTAGCCAGGGGGGGCCAATAACCATGGACCCTCTCCTGGCTATTAATATCTGCCGTCAGTCACTGGCTTTACCGCTCTGGCGGAGAAAATTGCGCGGGAGCCCACGCCAATTTTTTCCGCCATTTAACCCTTTATTTCAGCAGCTACAGCGCTGAAATTTTGCACATACACACTACTAACGTTAGTAGTGTGGAATATGCAAAAAAAAAGGGGATATGAGATGGTTTACTGTATGTAAACCATGTCTCATATCCTGTCGGGTTTGTGCAGGAGAAATGAAAAGCCGGCAATTGAATTACCGGCTGTTCACAGATATCGCGCTGAATGAAATCTAAATACAGAATATATATATGTGTCTCAATGACATATATATATATATATACTGTATATATGTTTTCCCTAACATTTGAGCACATAAATCCATTAGATGTCGGTTTTGCAAGCCTGCGCGAAAATCTCGCAGTACGGATGCCATACGGATTACATACGGAGGATGCCATGCGCAAAATACGCTGACACACCCTGACTACGGATCACTATTTTGGGAACATTTCTCCGTATTACGGCCGTAGTACGGACGTATAATACGTGGCGTATTGTCTTACGCCATGTGTGACTCCAGCCTTAGGCATCGAGTTCCCGCTGCTGCACAGGGGGAATCTCAAGCCACCTCCACTGCGGTCTCCCATTCTTCTCCAGCCGCAATGGAACCTGCTCAGCAGAGACGTCAGTCCCAACGTCTGGCTCAGGCAGATACTGTGCACTTGGTTACTGTTGCTCGTCCAGGCTCAGTCTTTGTAACCAGCACTGTTCTGCGGCGAGCAGATGCTCCTGGGTCTAAGTCCTACTTTTCCTCTACTGAGCATGCCCAAGGGACGTCCTCTCATTGGAGGTCGGGGGTCACATGCTCAGGTCCTGAAGCAGTTCCTATTGGACTACTAGGAAGGTCCTGGAGAGCTTCCTCTAGTATCAATTTCTGTTCATGAGTGAATGAGCTTTGCTACTTTGTGGTCTGCATCAGCATGTGAATTCCGGCACCTCTGGAGAGGAGTTTGTGTGAATCTAGGGCTGGCGTATAGCCACTAGAATTCCTGCACCTCCGGAGAGGAGTTGTTTAAGTGCTGTTGCTGACTGTATGACCACTGTATGATACTAGCTCTGTTAGTGAGCTTCGCTCCCCTGTGAGGTTAACAGGGCACAGCATTATCTTTTAACCCCGCAACTCTGTGAAGAAACAGAGTTCGCTTCTATACTGACCGGGTGACTGAACCCGTGTCAATTCAGGCGTAGTACCGCCATTTAGTGCCACCATTTACTAGCAGCAGGTTCCACTCCTGTTCGGTGGACCCCGGGCTGCAAAAGCACCTATACTATCTTGGCATTCCGCCAGCCCTAACATTATGTTTATGAAAAGAAAATGCCAAATAAATAAATTAGGAATAATAGAAACAAATAATAGAAAATTAATAAATAATGAATAAGTGAAAATAATAGAAAAAAATTTAAAAACAAAATAATTGTAAATAATAATTGTCCACAATGAAAAATTAATGAATAATAAAGATTAAATAATAAAAAATAATAACTAATGAATAATAAATAAAAATATGAACAATAATGAAACTAATCAACATATTAGAGAAGTGAAACATAACTAGTGTGACACTAGATTTAAAGCAGAATTATATATGATGGAATGTGTCATGATTATAAAACCTCGTGAATAAGGTGATAGGGTTGCAACCCCTGAGTGTACCTTCAAAATAAATGAACAGTGAGATGCATTGACTTTAATTGTATGAATACCTTGGACAAGATGGAAGGTGATATGTATAGGGACACTATACTACGTGAAGCATAATTATTCAATGAACCATGTGAGCAAGGATAACAAAATACTGATACCTTAGAATTAGATAGGTCCCCTGTTTTAAGTGATAAATTTGATCCCTAAATATTTAGGTGTGAAAGGGAAATTGGTGATTATAAATAACTGAAAAGGCGATCATAAGGTGTTCTAAGATGTGAGTGTGAAAACTACAATGTACTGAATTATGTAATGATGAAAAAAGGATGACCATAGTAGGAAAGTGATAAAAGAAAAAAAATATTAATTCTAATAATATCATGTTGTATTTTATCAACACTAAGAAAAGTAAACATACCATTACACCAGCATGAGAACTCCCAAGAGCAGTGACAAAGAAAGCATAATGCCCCAAAAATGTAGAATCAAAGTCTATTACTACTAGTAAATATAAATGTAAAAATAAAGATACATCTGTCCTTACATATTTATCAATATTTCATAAAAGGGAGGTCCCACTTGGAAGATTTCTTAAGACATATTTAGGAGTGGATGATTGGCTTTGTGATATCAATCAACATATGAAATAGATTCAACTTCTGATGGAACATTTTTTTCATCCTATGTTTTCTTGATTATCAAGAAAATATTAAAATCCTTTCATTATATATATTCTTCTCCTAGAGTAGATCAACTCAAACGATTCTTGAAGTCCTAGTAGTGTAATGATCATGTGCCAAAGGTGTCCACTCATTTTCCCTTTTGTCTCTTATGTTTGTACATTTACATCTAGAATTGGTAATTCTAAGTCATACATAAATATTCCTTAAAAAATGAAATACAGAATTTAAGTACATGCGTTTGATTGGTTACTAAATTTCTAAAGGCGGGTTTATTGATCCAGAAATGTATTCTCATTGTCATACTTGGGGTTGGGAAGGAGATTTCTTAGATGAAGAAAACTATATTTTTGCCTCATCAGTTTTTAGTCATTTTATGGATCAATATTTCAGTACAATATGCTTAACTGGACTTTTGTTTTTCAACCTTGCAAGCAATGTTACTATGTAAAGCAATGGTTTTTATTTTTTTTTCAGAATATTTTTGAAATTGCACAATATCTTTATAAATTACCAGAAAGTCAAATAGCAATATTCCAATTATACTCCAAGATCTGAAACTTGGCTGCCATGAATAAAGTAAAAACTATTTTGAGTATTAAATAATCTTAGCAATTTAGCTCATCTTGGCACTTTCTGGGCACACGCCTGCCCGTCCCGTAGAATTTGTGTTGTAGTTTATATTTATTGTATAAAATCTGAAAAATAACAGCAGGTTATGAGACATCTGTAGACTTTATTGCCCAAAATCTGCAGAATTTACAATATTTTTACTCTAAGGCAAGTGTAACATTCATAAGATGTCCTCCTTCATGAAATGAATAGTTCATTTTCATATTATTGGTCATGAGTGCCTTCAACCTTGTACTGTATACTGAAATGAATGGATGAACAGATGAGAATTTAAGCCTTCCTTATGAATATTGGCATAGATTGTCACACTCAGCAGAAACAGATGTCATTGCAGTCATAAATGCAGACTTAAATCAGTTTCCTTGAATTGGAAGAGGTAAAATGAAGCCTGCTGCTACATGGATTACATTGCTTTTAATTGGAAAACTCTTGTATTAATCATTGACTAATTAATTAAAAAGACTTTATGAGAACATGGTATGGTATTTATTAACACTCTACCAAATGCAGTATTAGACTTTTATCTTCTATAAAGATTCTTGTGTAATGTTCTCTTATCATATGTGTCAATCATGACTTTATTCCTAATTTTACTACTCAAAGACAAAGACGATTACAGTACATTATGTATTTAATGCACTGATCATAATAGGAGCAGAAAAAAGAAAATGACAGCACTGTTGCATGCATCACATTTTATTATTTTATTATTTGGCAGCATTCAGCTCAATCTCAAGCCATGTTGAATTGATGGTTGAACACTATGTAGGAAGATTGAAGCCTAGATAGGTGTACCAGGGTCTTCTCTGCCATTATCTTGATAGTATCAAGCCATCTGGTGGCTGTTCTTCCTCTTTTCCTTGTTCCTTCTATTTTCCAAACCATGATGTCCTTCTCCAGTGATTGCTCTCTTTGTATGACGTGTCCAAAGTAGTCTTAGCTTGGTGATCCTTGCTTCCAGTGACATGTCTGGCTTTCTTTGTTTCAATATTGATTTGTTTTTTCTTCTTGCCATCCATGGTATTGATAACATCCTTCTCCAGCACAATATCACATTTCAAAGTCTTGATTCTTCTGTCTTGTCTTGAATTTTTTCAGACACTGAAAGCTTCTAATCTAATGATACAATTGACTATAATGGAGTCTTTCTGGTCGCCATCATTGTGTCTGTCTCTTGCAATCTATATGCAATGAGAGCAATAAACAAGGAGTGCAAATGTGTGAAACCTTGTGATTAAGTGGATTATCAAGCAGAGGCCAAGTGGCCACTCACCTAATGGGGTTGTGCACCCCTGTACAATCCCAGTTTGCGCTTGAAGGGCTGATACCTGAGGACCGTTGGAGACTGCCGTGCACCACCGCTGCTGGCCAGCACTTCTGGGTTCTGGTCACGTGATCAGGGAACAGGATATGCATCACCGTAGGTCCTTAAGCTGGGAAGTGTGGATCCAGCATTGCCCGGACACCGCCGGTCCTTAGGCTTCTCAATTGAATTGACTGTGCTTGCAGCTGCTCCTGCCGCAAACCCTCAGGAGTAGGGATATGGAATGATGAAGGAGAAAAAGTTGCAGCCGTCTATGGATTGCTGAGATAAGGGATAATTATAGGGACAGCAATCTGGTTAACAAACCTTTATTAACCCTTCGATCTCCATAATGCGTTTTGAAAGCATAACACTATCTTCATCAGGTGGTGTTATACTATCGAAACACGTTGTGGAGGTTGAAGGGTTAATAAAGGTTTGTTAACCACATTGCTGTCCCTATAATTATCCCTTATCTCAGCACTCCAGAGACCGCTGCAAATTTTTCTCCTTCATCTTGCAATCTATAGATACAAAATGGATTAGCTCTTATGGCCATATTGCCTTATTGCTTGAATAAACGTTTTTTGATATTAGTATATTCTGTGGACTTTGACTCCATGTTCTGTGTAGGATTAATGTTCTTGGGAGTGACTTGTTTCTGGTCTTTCACATAGGCATATGGCCAGTTGGACATCATATGTAGCATGTCATTGTTTCAGAAGATTTTTTTTAACAAGTAGCCTGAAAAATTTGTTTTAGAAATAACTTGAAGACCTGTGAGATAATCCATTGCAGAATATCTGAAAATAAAGGCTTGTTAGACAGAACAGTAATAAAAGAACTACAGGAGTGGGTCCTTGTTTGGAACCTGCCAATGGTAGCTCATACAGGAGAGCTACTGCAAAGATTTAATTCCCTTCTCTATTGGACTTACTAAGGCTAGGTGCATTTTACATTTCACAGCTATTGATATATAAGCTTGGGAGGTATACAAGTGGCCTCAAAAGTTTACATACCACGGCAGATTTTTTACTTTCTTGGCCTTTTTTCAGAGAATATGAATGATAACACCAAAACTTTTTCTCCACTCATGGTTAGTGGTTGCGTGAAGCCATTTATTGTCAAACTACTGTGTTTTTTCTTTTTAAATCATAATGAAAATCCAAAACATCCAAAAGACCCTGATCAAAAGTTCAAATACCTTGTTGATTTTGGTCTGATAACATGCAAATAAGTTGACACAAATGGGTTTGAATGGCTACTAAAGGTAGCATCCTCAACTGTGACCTGTTTGATTGTAATCAGTGTGTGTGGATAAAAGCAGATTGAGTTTCTGGGATCCAGACAGACTCTTGCATCTTTCATCCAGCCACTGACATTTCTGGATTGTGAGTCATGGGGAATGCAAATGAATTGTCAATGGATCTATGGGAAAAGGTAGTTTAAAAGTATAAAATAGGAAAAGGATTAAAAAAGATATCCAAGGAATTGATAATGACAGTCAGCAGCATTCAAACTGTGATTAACAAATGGAAAATCAGGGGCTCTGTAAAAACAAAACCACTGTCAGGTAGACCAACAAAAATGTCATCCACAACTGCCAGCAAAATTGTTCAGGATGCAAACAAACCCTCACAAATAACATCAGCTCAAGTCCAGGACTCTATGAAAATATCTGTGTGGCTGTTTCAAGATGCACAATAAGGAGGCACTTGAAGAAAAATGGGCTGCATTGTCGAGTCACCAGAAGAAAACCATTACTGTGCAAATGCCACAAATTATTTTTCCTACAATATGCAAAGCAGCACAGAGACAAGCCTCAAAACTTCTGAAACAAGGTAACCATAAACATTACATGTGGAGAGAGGTCAACAAGGCATGTGATAAAAGAACACCATTCCTACTGTAATGCACGGCGTTGGATCGCTGATGTTTTGGGGATGTGTGAGCTACAAAGGCACAGGAAACTTGGTCAAAGTTGATGGAAAAATGAATGCAGCACATTATCAGCAAATACTGGATGCAAATTTGCAATCATCAGCCCGGAAGCTGCGCATGGGACGTACTTGGATGTTCCAACATGTCAATGATCCAAAAACAAGGCGAAGTTGACCTGTCACTGGCTATAGCAGAACAAAGTGAAGTTTCTGGAGTGGCCATCTCAGTCTCCTGACCTCAATATTAGGGTTGAGTGACCTTTACTTTTATAGGATCGGGTCGGGTTTCACGAAACCCGACTTTTTCAAAAGTCGGGTCGAGTGAAATCGGCCGATCCTATAAAAAAGTCGGGGTCGGGGTCGGCCGAAACCCGAAACCCAATGCAGTGCATTGGGTTTCCAATGGTTCCCAGGGTCTGAAGGAGCGGAAACTCTCCTTCAGGCCCTGGGATCCATATTTAAGTGTAAAATAAAGAATTAAAATAAAAAATATCGCTATACTTACACTCTGACGGGCCCTGGTACTAACCGGGAACCTTCCTTCCTTAGAATCAGCCTTGCAAGACCTGCGGTGACGTCGCGGTGACGTCGCGGCTTGTGATTGGTCGCGCGGCCCCCATGTGACCGCTCGCGCGACCAATCACAAGCCGCGACGTCTCCGTGACATCACCGAAGGCCCTGGAAGGGCTGATTCTTAGGAAGGAAGGCTGCCGGAACGAAGCCGAGGGTGAGTATATTCCTATTAGGTATATACTCACCCTCGGACATGCCCTGCTTCTTTCCGACAGCCTTCCTTCCTAAGAATCAGCCCTTCCAGGGCCTTCGGTGACGTCACGGTGACGTCGCGGCTTGTGATTGGTCGCGCGAGCGGTCACATGGGGGCCGCGCGACCAATCACAAGCCGCGACGTCACCGCAAGGCCCTGGAAGGCTGATTCTAAGGAAGGAAGGTTCCCGGTTAGTACCAGGGCCCGTCAGAGGGTAAGTATAGCAATATTTTTTATTTTAATTCTTTATTTTACACTTAAATCTGAATTCCGATACCAATTCCCGATATCTTAAACATATCGGGAATCGGTATCGGAATTCCGATTCCAGATTCAGAAGATCGCCGACTTCATGGCCGACCCCACACAGGGGTCGGGTTGGGTTTCATGAAACCCGACTTTGCCAAAAGTCGGCGACTTCTGAAAATTGCCGACCCGTTTCGCTCAACCCTACTCAATATCATTGAGCCACTCTGGGGAGATCTCAAGAGCGCTTTTCATGCTAGACAGCACAGGAATATACAGAAATTGGAGGCTTTTGACAAGAAGAATGGGCAGCTTTACCATCTGAGAGAATAAAGAACCTCATCCACAAAAGACTTCAAGCTGTCATTGATGTTAGGGGAGGCAATACACTGAATTAATAAATGGGGTGTTAGGAGTCGAGTTCCTGCCGCTGCACAGGGGGAATCTTGAACCATGTCTGCTGCGGTCTCCCATTCTGCATCAGCAGCAGTGGAGCCTGCTCAGTGGAGACGTCGGTCCCAGCGTCTCACTGAATCTGATACTGTGCAAAGAGTTACTGCTGCCTCTCCAGGCTCTGCTATTGTACCCTGCACTGGTCTGTGGTGAGCAGGCTTTTCTAGGACTAAGTCCTGCTTTGCACACACTGAGCATGCCCAGGGTAAGATCTCTCAATGGAGATCAAGGCTCACATGCTTAGGTACTGCAGCAACTTCCATTGGACCTCCAGGAAGGCCCTGTACCTGATCAAGTTCTGTGGCAGTCTTCCATTGGTCCTTCTGGGAAGGTCCTGAAGTTGCTGCAGCTATAAAAGGTTCTAATGACCGCACGGCCATGCGCTAGTATCAATTTATGTATGAGCTCAGCGCCAGTGTGGTCGTGTTTGTATGCAGTCAGGGACCCGGCTGAAATAAGCCCCTAGAATGCTGGCACCTCCGGCGAGGAGTTTCATGTGAGTGGATTCAGGGCTGGCGCATAGCCATAGAATTCCGGCTCCACAGGAGATGAGCTGCGTGTTTGCATTTGACTGCATGACCACTATCTGCTCTACTAAGTACCTGTGTTCCTCTGTGAGCTAAACAGGGCACAGCATTCTCTTTGCTAACAGACTCTGTGAAGTAACAGAGTTTGTTCATACTACTATTTTGTACCGCCATATCTAGCAGCAGGTTCTTTCCTGCATGGTGGATCCCGGGTTGCGAACGCACATACTATTTCTAATAAATATATATTCGGTGTGTTCCGCCAACCCTAACAATATACTAGCGCCAGGATCTGGCTAAGTAATGGTGGATGAACAGCGATTGCAGGGGTACATCCAGCTGCTGGAGGGCGAGTTGGCATCTCTCGAGCGAGCAACCTTGGTGGTGGATGTTACCGCAATAGCTGTTAAGGCTGCTAGCGTGGCTGCAGCAGCTTTTGCCACCTCTGTTCCGACCTTATCTCACCTCCCGTTGCCTGAAAAATACTCTGGGGACAGTAAGTCCTGTAGGGGTTTCCTGAGCCAGTGTGGTATACATCTCGAGCTCCTGGCTGCAAGTTTTCCCACAGAGTGGGCAAAGGTGGGATTCATAATCTCTCTCCTGTCGGACAGAGCTTTGGAGTGGGCTACGCCACTGTGGGAGCACAACGATCATGTGGTGCAGAGTGTTCCTCGGTTTCTGGGCACTCTGAAACAGGTCTTTGTAGGACCTCAAGTCACCCGTGATACGGCGCTCCAACTGCTGGCATTGACTCAGGGTTCGACCATTGTCAGCCATTTTGCCGTCCACTTCCGGACATTAGCATCTGAGTTGGAGTGGCCAGATAAAACCCTCATCCCTGTATTTTGAAGGGGGCTGGCTGACCATGTGAAGGACGCTTTGGCCACTAGGGAGATTCCCGCCACACTGGAGGAGCACATAGCTGTATCAACTCGCATAGACCTTCGTTTTCACGAGCGAAGTTTGGAGCGAGCCCCCTTTAGGCAGAGGTTTCGGCTGGCTCCCACCTTTGCCAGACCTTTGGAATCTCCTGTCCAGGCGCCCGAGTCACATGAGGCCATAGAGGGGTCACGAGCGGGGTCCAAGTCTTGGCCCGCTCGTGCACTTAAGGTCTGTCATGTTTGCCAGCAGTCAGGACATCTTGCCTCCAAGTGTCCTCAGCGGTCGGGGAAATATCAGTGTCTAGTGGCAGTTGGAGGAGGTACACTAGACACGGCGACGTTTGCCTCAGAGTTGTCCTTCAAGGGGACAATTACTATAGGCCCATCCACTCTTATGGTAGAGCTATGCGTGGACTCTGAGGCGGAGGGTAATTTTATGTCATCCGCTTTCACCCAGCGACACGCAATACCCCTGGTGATGCTCGCCAAACCACTAACCATTCAAGTGGTAAATGAGTCGACACTACCCTCACAGATTACACACCAAACCATTCCTTTCACACTTTCTGTGTCTCCATCACATCAGGAGATTATCTCTCTATTAGTCCTTCCTGAGGGACTTGATGAGGTCCTGTTGGGGATACCATGGCTACGCTATCATTCTCCTCATATAGAGTGGTCCTCAGGGAGAATTTTGGGATGGAGTAAATCCTGTGAGGGTAGATGTCAGAGGGAGTGCATTCAGGTTGCTACAACAGAGGTACCCGCAGATCTTTCCTCTCTCCCCAAGCACTATTGGCCCTATGCGGATGTGTTCTCCAAAAGGGCTGCGGAGACACTTCCGCCTCACCGCCCCTATGACTGTCCTTTCGACCTATTGCCTGGTGCTGAGCCTCCCCGGGGTCGAATCTATGCGTTATCTCTCCCGGAGACGGAGGCAATGTCTCAGTACATCCAAGAGAATCTGGCAAGAGGATTCAATAGGAAGTCAGTGTCACCTGCAGGGGCTGGATTCTTCTTTGTGCAGAAGAAGAGTGGAGAATTACGTCCATGCATAGACTACAGGGGTCTTAACGCCATCACCGTTAAGAACAAGTACCCACTACCCCTGATATCTGAGCTCTTTGATAGGCTACGGGGAGCTAGGGTATTTACTAAATTAGATCTGCGGGGTGCTTACAACCTGATTCTCATCCTTGAGCGGGACAAATGGAAGACTGCTTTTAACACCAGGGATGGGCACTATGAATATCTGGTGATGCCCTTCGGGCTCTGTAATGCCCCAGCCGTTTTCCAAGACTTTGTGAACGACATCTTCTGGGATATGCTCACCACTTCGGTCGTAGTCTATCTGGATGATATTCTCATCTACTCTCCAGATATTGACTCCCTTCGGAGAGATGTTCGCAAAGTCTTCGACCTCTTACGGGCAAACTCCCTCTACGCCAAGTTGGAGAAGTGTGTATTTGAGCAGGAGTCCTTGCCTTTCCTTGGTTATATCATCTCTGCCCAGGGTTTGGCTATGGATCCTGCCAAGCTACAGGCTGTGATGGACTGGCAGGAACCCCGTTCACTTAAAGCGGTGCAGCGCTTTATGGGGTTCATTAATTACTATCGCCAGTTCATTCCACACTTCTCAGCTTTGGTAGCTCCCTTGGTTGCCCTCACCAAGAAGGGAGCAAATCCCAAGTTGTGGTTGGAGGATGTCTCCAAGGCCTTTCTCTCGATTAAGTCACACTTCGCTAGCGCTCCCATTCTACATAGCCCTGATGTAAATAAGCCATTTATCATGGAGGTGGATGCCTCATCCGTTGTTGCTGGAGCAGTCCTTTTCCAAAAGGATGCTCAAGGTCGGAAACATCCTTGCTTCTTCTTCTCCAAGACCTTCACACCGGCGGAGAGGAATTATTCCATCGGGGACAGGGAGTTGCTAGCCATGAAGTGGGCTTTCTCAAAGAGGAGACACCTCTTGGAGGGAGCTCGCTTTCCCTTCCAGGTATTCACTGACCACAAGAACTTGGTATATCTACAGATGACCCAACGTCTGAATTCTCGCCAGGCTAGATGGTCCCTGTTCTTCTCCTGGTTTCATTTTAGTCTCCATTTTCTCTCCGGGGAGAAGAACATTCGTGCCAATGCTCTGTCCCGTTCCGTAGTGTCATCTGAGGAGGAGCCCCAGCTTATTGTCCTTTCTGAGAGCTTGAGAACTGTGGCTCCGGTTTTGCTAGAGTCTGTGCCCCCGGGCAAGACTTTCATGCCAGCGAATTTGTGACCGGAGGATCTCTCTTGGGCTCATTCATCCAGAGTGGGTGGGCATTTTGGGACCAAAAGGACATCTGAGCTTTTGGCAAGGACATACAGGTGGCCGCATATGGCCCGTGACGTTGGGGACTTTATTCAGGCGTTCGTTTCCTGCGCCCAGAATCAGTCTCCTCTGCAACGGCCTGCTGGGTTGCTTTACCCCCTGCCGGTGGCAGACAGGCCCTGGGAGATGGTCAGGATGGACTTCGTGGTGGGCTTACCCAAGTCTCGTAGCTGCACCATTATCTGGGTTGTCACAGATCATTTCTCTAAAATGGTGCACTTGGTGCCGCTTCCACAGTTACCTTCTGCACGGGCCTAGGTGGCGCTATTCATAAAGCATATTTTCCGTTTACATGGAATGCCTGATAAAAATGTCAGCGACCGGGGTCCCCAGTTTGCGCCTCGGTTTTGGAGAGAGCTCTGCCGTTTACTCAGCATAGAGTTGAATCTCTCCTCTGCATATCATTCCGAGACAAATGGGTTGGTAGAGAGGACCAGCCAGACTCTGGTGACATACCTGCGACATTTTGTCTCTGCTAGGCAGGATGACTGGGCATCTTTGCTACCTTGGGCGGAATTTGCCTTGAACAACGCCGTAGCCAATTCCACTGGACAGACTCCTTTTCTCCTTAATTACGGCCAGCATCCACGTGTCCCTGTGCCCATGCCCGTGTCATCCACCGATCCTAGGGTGGCAGATTGGACGGTGGAGGCACGTAACATTTGGGACCACACACAGGATGCCATCCGGGCCTCCAAGGAGAGAATGAGGGTTTCTGCTGGTACACACCGGCGCCCCACTCCGACCTTTGCTCCTGGCGACTTAGTGTGGCTCTCCGCCCGTAACATCAGGCTGCGAGTTGAGTCCACTTAGTTTGCGCCTCGCTACATTGGCCCATTCAAGATTCTGGAACAGGTCAACCCTGTGGTCTACCGTTTGGCCATTCCTCCGTGCCTTGGTACCACTGACGCTTTCCATGTCTCTCTCTTAAAGCCCGTCCATTTGTCCCGGTTTTCCGAGTCATCTGCCGGGACCTCGGGTTCATCCTCAGATGAGTTTGAGGTGAATGCTATCATGGGGTGCAAGGTGGTATGTGGCAAGAAATTTTATCTGGTGGACTGGAAGGGCCACAGCCCAGAGGACAGAACCTGGGAACCTGTGGAGCACATTCGGGCTCCGCTGCTCATTGCAGCTTTTGAGCATAGCGAGGCTCAAGGAGGGGGGCCCTAGGAGGGGGTAATGTTAGGAGTAGTGTTGAGCATTCCGATACCGCAAGTATCGGGTATCGGCCGATACTTGCGGGTATCGGAATTCCGATACTGAGATCCGATACTTTCGTGGTATCGGGTATCGGTATCAAAACAACATTAATGTGTAAAATAAAGAATTAAAATAAAAAATATTGCTATACTCACCTCTCCGACGCAGCCTGGACCTCACCGAGGGAACCGGCAGCATTCTTTGCTTAAAATGCGCGCGTTTACTTCCTTCCATGACGTCACGGCTTGTGATTGGTCGCGTGCCGCCCATGTGGCCGCGACGCGACCAATCACAGCAAGCCGTGATGTAATTTTCAGGTCCTCAATGCCTAATTCTAGGCATTCAGGATTTTAAAATTACGTTCCGGCTTGTGATTGGTCGCGTCGCGGTCACATGGGCGACGCGACCAATCACAAGCCGTGACGTCACGGGAGGCAGGAAACGCGCACATTTTAAAATTACGTCACGGCTTGTGATTGGTTGCGTGCCGCCCATGTGACCGCGACGCGACCAATCACAGCAAGCCGTGACGTAATTTCAGGTCCTGAATGCAGAATTAGGCATACAGGACCTGAAATTACGTCACGGCTTGCTGTGATTGGTCGCGTCGCCGGTCACATGGGCGGCACGCAACCAATCACAAGCCGTGACGTAATTTTAAAATGCGCGCGTTTCCTGCCTCCCGTGACGTCACGGCTTGTGATTGGTCACGTCGCCCATGTGACCGCGACGCGACCAATCACAAGCCGGAACGTAATTTTAAAATCCTGAATGCCTAGAATTAGGCATTGAGGACCTGAAAATTACGTCACGGCATGCTGTGATTGGTCGCGTCGCGGCCACATGGGCGGCACGTGACCAATCACAAGCCGTGACGTCACGGAAGGAAGTAAACGCGCGCATTTTAAGCAAAGAACGCTGCCGGTTCCCTCGGTGAGGTCCAGGCTGCGTCGGAGAGGTGAGTATAGCAATATTTTTTATTTTAATTCTTTATTTTACACATTAATATGGATCCCAGGGCCTGAAGGAGAGTTTCCTCTCCTTCAGACTTTGGGAACCATCAGGGATACCGTCCGATACTTGAGTCCCATTGACTTGTATTGGTATCGGGTATCGGATTAGATCCGATACTTTGCCGGTATCGGCCGATACTTTCCGATACCGATACTTTCAAGTATCGGACGGTATCGCTCAACACTAGTTAGGAGTCGCATTCCCGCCTCTGCACAGGGGGAATCTCGAACCATGTCTGTTGCGTTCTCCCATTCTGCATCAGCCACAGTGGAGCCTGCTCAGCGGAGACGTCAGTCCCAGCGTCTCACTGAATCTGATACTGTGCAAAGGGTTACTGTATGCTGCACTGGTCTGCGGTGAGCAGGCTTTTCTGGGACTAAGTCCTGCTTTGCACACACTGAGCATGCCCAGGGTAAGATCTCTCAATGGAGATCTAGGGTCACATGCTCAGGTACTGCAGCAACTTCCATTGGTTCTCCAGGAAGGCCCTGTACCTGATCAAGTTCTGTGGCAGTCTTCCATTGGTCCTTCTGGGAAGGTCCTGAAGTTGCTGCAGCTATAAAAGGTTCTCATGACCGCACGGCCATGCACTAGTATCAATTTATGCATGAGCTCAGCACCAGTGAGTTCGTGTTTATATGCAGTCAGGGACCCAGCTGAAATAAGCCCCTAGAATGCTGGCACCTCCGGCGAGGAGTTTCATGTGAGTGGATTCAGGGCTGGCGTATAGCCATAGAATTCCGGCTCCACCGGAGAGGAGCTATGTGTTTGCATTTGACTGCATGACCACTATCTGCTCTACTAAGTACCTGTGTTCCTCTGTGAGCTAAACAGGGCACAGCGTTCTCTTTGCTAACAGACTCTGTGAAGTAACAGAGTTTTTTCATACTACTATTTTGTACCACCATATCTAGCAGCAGGTTCTTTCCTGCATGGTGGATCCCGGGTTGCGAACGCACCTACTATTTCTACTAAATATATATTCGGTGCATTCCGCCAACCCTAACATGGGGTAAGTGAACTTTTGATTGGGGTCATTTGGATGTTTTGGGTTGTCATTATGATTTTAAAAAGAGAAAACACAGTAGTTTAACAGTAAATGGTTTCAATCAACCACTTACCATGAGTGGAGAAAAAGTTTTGGTGTCATCATTCATATTCTCTAAAAAAAAATGCAATGAAAGCAAAAATTCTGCCAGGGTGTGTAAACTTTTGAGCACAACTGTATGCCTGACAGTGGCTAAAGTCTGTATTGATTTTTAGCAATTCATTTTCCATAGGGACTTGTAAAAAAATGTATTCTGTATGGTATATGGATTTTTTTGCCTTTACCTTCTGTAAAGGAAAGCATAGTCTGTTGCACTTTCCTACACAGTTCAGTAATTGCTATGTAGACACAAACTGACCGGATGGAGACCTACGTGATCATTAAACTATACATCAAAAAAAGTGTACAAATGAGGCATGCACTTTGCCGAAGATCATACGCTATATATTTCATTGGGTGCTACAAAATGTGGCAAGATGATCAGCCCAGATAGTATCGATTTTAGAAGTGACTGCCCAATCTTTTTTAGCTATCATATTTTTGCCATTGCCACAAAAACTGATATAGCAATATTAGTGGACTTGTTGTGTTTCTGAACTTAGTTCTCTTTCACTCTGTTTAGGGGGTTTTCCAATTGTTCAGTGATTGACATGGATGACCACATTTTTCTTCATAATGATATTCTACACCAAATTAGAATATTGGGAGGATCATGTCACTCACCAGAAACTGTCATAAATCTCCAATTTTCTCTTTTATGTCTTTAGTGCTAACATAATAAAGCTACACGCAGCCCAAAATGATAGAATAATTAACATACAAATCTTATACATGTACAATTATAAAGTCAATTTGCTTACACAATATATATATTGCTGTAAGTAACACTGTAATAATTCAGTGTTACAAAGTTGAAATTTATATTTTAACCTTTCTTTAAAGGTCAATTTCTATTGCAAATAAATGTGTGTGTGTGTGTATATATATATATATATATATATATATATATATATATATATATATATATATATATATATACGGTATATGTTTATATATATATATATTTTACACATTTTTGCAATAGTGTTACTTACAGTATATGCAGTGTCATAGATAATTTTGTCCAAAAACATGATCATATAAAAGTGTTGAAAGTTTCAGAATTTATAAATCCATTTTTAAAAAAGTAGCTGCATTTATTTTAGCTACTTTCAATAGTGTGTCCTTGATGAACATATGTTACCCTCAGCCACTTGAATGAGTTGATGTTCTGCAAGTATAAAAAATTTGAAAGAGGGAGAAATTAACATAAAATGGATAACAGCATGGTGTTCAAGGACTATATAATAGCCTAGATACCAAAAAATATTCACAAGGTACGCATTAGGTGAACAATAGAATGACCGCATGCCTCTGGTAAAGAGTGGTTAGAAATATAGATATATAATGAGAACATTGTTACAGAAAAGAAAAATGGAAAGCATTGGATTTATAGCTTCAGTAGCATTGTGATCAGATTAGTTCCATTAGTCGGTATATAAAAAAAAGAAAAAAAGCAATTCTGCTAAACTTTTTGTTAGTTTTTTATTCTAGCCAAATATAATTCCCTTAAAGCGACCCTGTCATCTGGATTTTCCTAAGTCAACTACAGGCATTGCCAGGTTGGCGCCGTTACATTAATTAAGGTGATATCTGGGTTGATGAAATCCTTCTTGTGGTTATTGTTTAATCTGTATCTGTATTTTTCAGTTAATGAGATTCTCATGTTTTGGAGTGGCCTGCGGGCGGGTCTTTTTTAGGTGCTCTGTTCTCTTTTTAATGTCTATTGGTTTGAATGATGGGTCACTGAACCTTCAGTGTTATGCCTCCTATTTTAAATTCTGCGCTTGAATAGTTCCTATTGTAGTCTTAAAAAAATAAATTAAAGCAAAATGCTGGTGCCATTTTGCTGCAGCCAGTTTTTTTCCCACAACAATAAAGCACCCGCGGCAGTGCATGCACAGTAGCATCTATAGGCAACCGACAGACGCTACTGCGCATGCGCCGCCAGCACCTTTTTAAATCAAAGACCACAATATGAACTGCGCAAGTGCAGTATTTAAAATGGGAGACAGCAGGCTACTGAAAGTTCAGTTACTTGTCATTTTATGCTCATAAGGATGAATATCAGGACAGGGCACCAAAGCGCGAGAATCTCATTAGCTGAAAACTGAAAATACAGATTAAACATCAACCACAGGATGGATTTCATCAACTCGGAAAATAAATAAACCTTCCAACTTCTAAAAGTCCAAAAATGTATTTAGTAAATATTTGAGAACAAAGCTTTAAGAAAAGACACCTCTAGTGTTTGAAACGAGTTGACACACATCTTTGTGAACTATTTTTGCCATGAATTTTTAATATTTTATAAAGACAATGTTGGAGTATTAGAAGCTGGAACAATGTTTTCTTTTCTGACATGATGCACATGTGATCACACAAGTTTGGTGCTTCAGCATATCATATGCCACTGCAAGTGAGCTGGTTTTCTTTACCTTTACCTGCACATGGATTTCATCAACCCAGGTATCACTTTAACCCCTTAAACCCCGGGGGTGGTTTGCACGTTAATGACCGGGCCAATTTTTACAATTCTGACCACTGTCCCTTTATGAGGTTATAACTCTGGAACGCTTCAACGGATCTTGGCGATTCTGACATTATTTTCTCATGACATATTGTACTTCATGATAGTGGTAAAATTTCTTTGATATTACCTGCGTTTATTTGTGAAAAAAATGGAAATTTGGCGAAAATTTTGAAAATTTTGCAACTTTTAATTTTTATGCCCTTAAATCAGATATGTCACACAAAATACTTAATAAGTAACATTTCCCACAAGTCTACTTTACATCAGAACAATTTTGGAAACAATTTTTTTTTTTGTTAGGGAGTTATAAGGGTTAAAAGTTGACCAGCAATTTCTCATTTTTACAACAAAATTTACAAAACCATTTTTTTTAGGGACCACCTCACATTTAAAGTCACATTTAGGGGTCTAAATAGCAAAAAATACCCAAAAGTGACACCATTCTAAAAACTGCACCCCTCAAGCTGATAAAAAAACCACATTCAAGAAGTTTATTAACCCTTCTGGTGCTTCATGAGAGCTAAAGCAATGTTGAAGGAAAAAATGAAAATTTAACTTTTTAGTCATGAAAACGATTTTTTAGCAACAATTTTTTTTTTACTCGGACTCCCATGACAGCACGACGAGAGAGGGGATCCGCCCATTAGGAACAGGAAACCTACAGATACAAAAGGGCGGCACCTCTCCCCTGCATCAGTTGGTTTCCTGTTCCTAAAGGGACGGGTGCCTACAGATTGATCTAAAGGAGCCCAGGCCGGCCGGAACGAATCTGGTAGCGGGGGGGTCTCCTACCTCGGCCGGTGCGGAGAATCCTGGAGACGCCACGGTGGTCCTGGTTGGACTGCACGCGGTGGCGTTCGCAGCAGGGAGCGGAGTCCGGAGGATTTTCCTGCCTCCATCAGCGTCAGCGCCGGTAAGTATTTCCAATTGTTGGTGCAGCAGTGCGGCGAATATGGGGTTCCGGTGCCAGGACTGCGTGGGTGAACACCCGGAGCGCTGCGGTCCGTCCCCGGCGTCCTGCACTGCTCTCAGCGTGTGCTGGAGCATTTCCGGGTGCGGTGACATGAAGGGGCGGAGTTAGTAGCCGCTTAGGGGTCGCCGGGTGTCTGCGCATGCGCAGTCGATCCAAGATGGCGGCGCCCATCGCATCCTGAATGCCGGTTTTTCCCACATGGTTTCCTGCCCTCCCTGCTGTATCCTGAGCCAATAGGGTGGCGCTGGCCTATCTGCTGACCGGATCCAAGGGGGATTTAAGCAGGTGACGACTACAGAGCCCTGCTTTTGGTCGCAAGTCATCATGGAGAGTGGTGGTGAGCAGCAGCAGCAGCAGCTGCTGGATGAGGTGTGTCAGAAGCCCCAGGACAAAAACAGGAGCGACCAGTCCAGTCGAAGAAGCTCATCCGCAAAAGGATCCAGAGCTTCGGCTAGAAAAAAAACCCCTTGTATTCCGGTATTTACTTTGGCGCACGGGTAAGTGATCTACGTGAAAGTTCACTCTGTGACGCAGGCCCCCTATACTTTATCATTCTAGGGGAAGAAAAACACGGACAAGTCAAAGCATAAGGAATGTGCCCTCTGTGGGGTCCCCTTTCCTGATTCTTGTCCCAAAAAATTATGTGCCCCCTGTATACAACAGACGGTGAGGTCTACCGGTGTGGTTGGGTGGAAGTGACATTAGGTCAGATAGTAGTTATCACCTATATTGTCCTCCCCTAGGTAGCGGAAGAATCTGTGACTGCGGCTAACCTGAAGGAAATGATCCGTTTGGAAGTAAGGGAATCCCTACGGTCCCTATCCCAAGCGGGAGGTTCAAAACATAGGACCCCCCTGGACTCTAATTCTTCGGAGGAAGAAAGAGAAGAGGGTGCCTATCACTCAAGTCCTTCCTCCTCTTCTTCAGATGAGGAATCTGGACGATTCTGTCTACCCCTGGATAGAATTGACAAAGTCGTCAAGTCCGTTAGAGGCACAATGGGTATAGAAGAGCCCAAGCCGCAGCCCTCAAAACAGGATCTGATGTTCAGCGGACTGGATCGTAAAAAACATAGATCTTTTCCGGTGAACGAAAAGATCCAAGACTTGATTCTCCGAGAATGGAAGAAACCCTAGAAAAAGGGTTCCTTGCCGCCAGCATTGAAACGCAGGTACCCTTTTGATGATCCGGTTGTGGAAACATGGGATAAAGCCCCTAAGCTGGATGCGGCGGTGGCAAAAGCATCAAAGAAAGCCTCATTGCCATTTGAGGATTTGGGGACCCTCAAGGACCCCCTTGACAGAAAGGCAGATACTTTCCTGAAAGGAACCTGGGAGACGGCGGCGGGATCTCTAAGACCAGCAGTGGCCGCGACGTGTACAGCCAGGTCTTTAATGGTCTGGCTGGATCAGTTAGAGTCCCAGCTCAAGGACGGCGCTTCCAGAGATTCCATTCTGAAGGCTTTACCAACAATGCAGAATGCTGCGGCCTTTCTGTCAGACGCATCTGTGGACTCTGTCAGGATGGCGGCTAGAGCGGCAGGACTCTCCAATGCGGCTCGTAGGGCTTTATGGTTGAAGTGCTGGTCAGGCGACATTCAATCCAGAACTAAGCTCTGCGCCATCCCGTGTAAAGGAGAATTTCTCTTTGGACCAACTCTGGATGAGTTGCTGGAAAAGGCGGGGGATGATAAGAAGAAATTTCCTAATCCGTCTTCAGCATCCTACCGCCGGCCCTTCAATAAGAGGAGATTTGGTCGCGGGAAAAAACGCGGATCCTCACCCTCTAGAGAGAGTTTTAGATGGGAGGATAGACGCGGAAGAGGTACGGGCTATATGTTTCGCCGTTCCTCGAAAGAACAGAAAAAACCGGACCAATGACTAGCAATCCCTGTGGGGGGTAGACTGTCAGCATTCTCCTCAGCTTGGTTTGACATTACGAACAGTAAATGGGTCCGAGGCATTATAGCAAAAGGTCTAAGACTTGACTTCGATCACTGGCCTCGAGATAAATTTAAATTAACCCCTTTACGTTCCTCCCCCCTTGAGCAAGCAGCCTTGGAAGCAGAAGTCACGAACCTATGCTCCAAGAATGTTTTGGTTGAAATCCCAGTATCAGAAAGAGGGAGGGGATTTAACTCTCCTCTTTTTCTGATCAAGAAGCCAGACGGATCGTTTAGAACGATCATAAATCTTAAAGGCCTTAATAAATTTCTGACCAATGAATCGTTCAAAATGGAATCAATTGGTTCAGCAATAAAAGTGTTGTTTAAAAACTGCTTCATGGTAGTTGTGGATTTAAAGGACGCATACTATCATGTCCCAATACATGAAGACTTCCAGAGATTCCTGAGGGTAGCTGTGTCAATGGGGGGACAAATTCGTCATTTCCAGTTTAGAGCTCTTCCCTTTGGCTTATCAGCGGCTCCTAGGGTGTTTACCAAGTTAGTGGCCGAAGTCATGGCACACTTACGAGAGTCTGACATCTTGATTGTCCCCTATTTGGATGATTTCCTTATAGTTGGGAGTTCGGCAGACCATTGCCTCGCTCAGCTAGAGGTAACCACAACCAAACTGGAGCATCTGGGGTGGATTGTGAATTATGAAAAATCCCGATTACAGCCCCAGAAAATACAGAGATTCTTAGGGCTGTTGTTAAATTCAGAAACCCAACAGTGTTGTCTTCCGCCTGACAAGTTGTTACACATCCAACAACAGGTGTCTAGAGCAACTGATAATCCATCCATGACACTTAGACAGGCTGTGTCACTGTTAGGATCTCTAACCTCGTGCATTCCCGCTGTCCGTTGGGCCCAATTTCACACCAGACCTTTACAGTCCGAGGTACTGGATAATGATAGAATCTTACAAGGGTCCTTGCAAAGTCAGATTACTTTGGGTCCAGAAGCACTAACATCCCTTAGATGGTGGCTAATCAATGACAATTTATCGGCAGGAGTTCCCTGGGTGACACAGGCGACACGTATTGTAACGACAGATGCTAGCCCTTCAGGTTGGGGAGCACACATGGATGACAGGATAGTTCAGGGTCTATGGAACCCCCTAACATCAGCCTCCTCCAACCAAAAAGAGTTAATGGCAGTTGAACTTTCAGTTAAAACATTACTCATATATCTGCAGGGTCACCACTTCAAGATCCTCTCGGACAACCAGGTGGCGGTCACGTACATAAATCACCAGGGTGGAACTCATTCCGAATCACTGATGAGAGTGACAGATCGTCTATTCCAGACTGTGGAAAATCATTTTCTATCTTTAACCGCACTGCACATAAGAGGAAAAGAAAATGTGAAAGCGGACTTTCTAAGCCGCAACACCCTGAGATAAGGAGAGTGGTCTCTAAACGGTCTCGTATTCAACCAGATTGTCCACAAATGGGGACATCCAGAGGTGGATTTATTTGCCACCAGGGACAATCGAAAGACAATAAAATTCTGTTCCCCAAATCCCAGGGAGAATCCTCTGGCGGTAGACTCCTTTCTGATCAGTTGGGACTTTCGGCTGGCTTATGCGTTCCCCCCGCTAGCCCTGATACCTCTGGTAATCAGGAAGATAAGAGAGGATCGGGCAAGAGTTATTTTGATTGCCCCATTCTGGCCCAGAAGGGCCTGGTTCACCTGACTCAGGATCATGTCAGTGGAGGACCCTTGGGTGCTTCCGGACATTCCAGATTTACTCTACCAGGGTCCGATCAGCCATCCTCAAGTAAAGAATCTCCATTTAACGGCATGGAGTTTGAGAGGACGTTATTGAAGGACAAAGGGTTCTCCCCAAGATTGATTGAAACCCTTATGAAGAGTAGAAAGCAGATTACAACAACAATCTACGCTAGAACTTGGCGGAAATTCCTGGCCTCTTCTGACTTTAATTTAGAAGAGGGAATACCTATAAAACAGATCTTAGAATTCCTGCAAAGGGGCTTAGAGCTAGATCTATCCACTAGTACCCTAAAGGTACAAGTCTCGGCCCTAGGGGCCTTGTTTTCCTGTAACATCGCCAATAATTATTGGATCTCAAGGTTCATTAAAGCTTCTAGTAGGGCTAGACCCATACATAAGGATAGATCTATGCCTTGGGATCTTAATCTAGTCCTGTCAGCATTGACTAGACAGCCGTTTGAACCATTACAATCAGCTTCAATTAAGGCCTTATCCCTTAAAACAGCTTTTCTGGTAGCGATAACATCTGCCCGTAGGGTAGGAGACATACAAGCTCTCTCCAGAATTTCCCCTTATACAGAGTTTCTGCCAGATAGGGTAGTCCTCAGACCGGACCCGGCCTATTTACCAAAAGTATCATCTCGGTTTCACAGGTCACAGGAGATAGTGTTACCATCTTTCCTTCCTAACCCCTCCAACCCTAAAGAAGAGCTACTCCATACACTAGACGTTAGGAGATGCCTGTTAGAATACATCTCTGTTACTGATACATGGAAGAAAGATAATGCGTTATTTTTATCTTTCCAAAATCCTAGAAAGGGACTCAGGGTATCAAAGTACACACTAGCGAAGTGGATTAGGGAGGCTATCTCTTCGGCTTATACTGCAGGTGGGGGTCCGACTCCGCAGAATCTGAGGGCGCATTCTACCAGAGCCATGGCTACATCCTGGGCGGAAAAATCTGGAGTATCAATCGACCAGATATGTAAGGCGGCCACATGGTCATCCCCGTCCACCTTCTTTAAACACTATAGGTTGGATTTAGGGGCCTCCTCTGATCTCACCTTCGGGTTAAGGGTGCTGCAAGCTATAGTCCCTCCCTAAGGTAGTGTTACATCTCTGTAAATCTCTCATCGTGCTGTCATGGGAGTCCGAGTAAAGCATTAAGCTACTTACGGGTAGCGGCATTTCTCGGAGGCCCATGATAGCACCCTTAGTTCCCTCCCTATTTCACGTGGGGGTTGCACCTCCTATAATGTATATATCTCACGTATGATACCCAGTTCCAATAGATTGGCTAAAATCTTTGTATATAAACTGTATATAATGTATATTTTTGTGTGCCACTAACCGTAGTAGTCCTCTCAAGGCTCTGAAATACAACTGATGCAGGGGAGAGGTGCCGCCCTTTTGTATCTGTAGGTTTCCTGTTCCTAATGGGCGGATCCCCTCTCTCGTCGTGCTGTCATAGGCCTCCGAGAAATGCCGCTACCCGTAAGTAGCTTAATGCTATTTTCCCAAAGGTAACAGGAGAAATTGGACTGCAAAAGTTGTTGTCCAATTTGTCCTGAGTACGCTGATACCCCATATGTGGGGGGGACCACTGTTTGGGCGCATGGCAGGGCTCAGAAAGGAAGGAGCGCCATTTGACTTTTTCAAGCTAAAATTAGCTGGAATTGAGATCGGACGCCATGTCGCGTTTGATGAGCCCCTGATGTGCCTAAACATTGGAAACCCCCCACAAGTGACCCCATTTTGGAAACTAGACCCCCTAAGGAACTTTTCTAGATGTGTAGTGAGCACTTTTATACCCCAAGTGCTTCACAGAAGTTTATACCGCCCGTGCGTGAAAATAAAAAATCCTATTTTTTGCCCACAAAAATGATCTTTTAGTCCCCAATTTTTTAATTTCCCAAGGGTAACAGGAGATATTGGACCACAAAGGTTGTTGTCCAGTTTATCCTGAGTAGGCTGGTACCCCATATGTGGGAGAAAACTACTGTTTGGGCACACGTCAGGGCTCGGAAGGGAAGTAGTGATGTTTCAGAATGCAGGCTTTGATGGAATCGTCTGCGGCCGTCATGTTCCATTTGACGAGCCCCTAATGTGCCTAAACAGTGGAAACCCCCCACAAGTGACCCCAATTTGGAAACTAAACCCCCTAAGGAACTTGTCTAGATGTGTGGTGAGAACTTTGAACCCCCAAGTGTTTCACTAACGTTTATAACTCCCGGGTGTGAAAATAAAAAATCCTATTTTTTGCCCACAAAAATGATCTTTTAGTCCCCAATTTTTTAATTTCCCAAGGTTAACAGGAGAAATTGGACCACAAAAGTTGTTGTCCAATTTGTCTTGAGTACGCTGGTACCCCACATGTGGGAAAAAACTGTTTGGGCACACGTTGGGGCTCGAAAGGGAAGTGCTGAAGTTTTGGAATGCAGACTTTGATGGAATCGTCTGCGGGCGTCATGTTCCGTTTGCAGAGCCCCTGCTTAAACAGGAAAAAAAACCACAAGTGACAACATTTTGGAAAGTAGGTCCCCAAAGAACTTACATAGATGTGCCTCCTTTGGAATAAATCTGTTTCCTGTAAATTAGTAGTGCATGGAGGTGTGGTACAATTTAAAGCAATCCTTCATACACAGGCCAGGTTTGTCGGGGCAGGTGTCGCATTGATAGATGGTGTCCTTGCATATTCCTCTTTTGTAGCACACTCGGCACCTTTTTTGCGGCTTACCTTTTCTTCCAGTTGGCGGGACCACCCCCGGAAAATGCTGACCTGGTACGATACGTGTACCTTCAGTTCCAGAAGTACTGGGGCCCGCTCCTTCCCTTGTGCCAAACATCAGGGCCTTAACCACTACCTCCTGGAAATGAAGGTACGACGTATTGGTGTTGTGTGCACATCGTGACAGCAGGAAAGAGTTGAGCATTGCCATTTGTACAATGTGCATGGACAGCTTTTTGTACCACCCCCCTCTGGCCTTTCTCAAAGCACTGTACGGTTGGAGGAGTTGATCAGAGAGATCAACGCCCCCCATGTTTTTGTTTGTACCCCAGTCACAGGTCGGTTTGCTGACCTCTGTAGAGGTACCCCTTACAGTGCTGAGGGCGCTGCCATCACCGTGTATGGTGGTCAATAGAAGGACATCCCTTTTGTTCTTGTACTTGACCACCAGTAGGTGGTCGCTACATAGGGCTTTGCTCTCACCTTTTCTGAGAGTCTGCCCAAGTAGCGTCTTCGGGAGGCCTCTCTGATTTTTGTGGACAGTACCACAGGCTGCGGTACCTCGCGCAGAGAGAGATTTGTAGAGTGGGATGCTGGTGTAAAAGTTATCGGTATAGAGGTGAAAACCTTTATCCAGCAGTGGGTGCACCAAATCACACGCAATTTTCCCACTCACTCCCAGGATAGAAGAACACTTAGGCGGTTCAATCCTGGTGTCCTTCCCTTCGTAAACTCTAAAGCTGTGGATGTACCCTGAGGTACTCTCACACAGCTTGTAGAGTTTGATTCCGTACCTGGCCCTTTTGCTGGGCAGGTATTGATGGAATTTTAGCCGCCCCTTAAAATGAATTAAGGATTCATCCACGCAGATGTCCCTTTGAGGCACATACACTTCAGCAAACTTTTTGTTAAAGTGTTCGATGACCGGCCAAACTTTGAACAGATGGTCAAAGTTGGGGTCATCTCATGCGGGACACCGTGCATTATCGTTGTAATGCAGGAACTTATGGATGGCCTCAAAACGCGTCCGGGTCATGACCATTCGGAATACTGGAGTGTTATATAAAATATCTTTACTCCAGTATTGCCGAAGTTCAGGCTTCTTCAGGATCCCCATGTGGAGGACCAGGCCCCAAAACTGCATCATTTCAACTGCATCTACAGGAGACCAGTTAGAATATGATGAACCAGAGATTTGGTCCAAAAATTGCCGAGCATACAATTTAGTTTGCTCCACCATTAGGTTAACAAAGGCCTCAGAGGAAAAGACTTTGAAAAAGTCTAGTTCTGTGAGGCCGGTGGTGTCAAACTTGATTCCTGATTCTGCCACAAAATCAGGAATCAGTGGCTCGTAATTTTCGGGTGGCGAGGTCCATATGGGGTCCACAGTTGGGTGCGCTGGTTCATCTTCAGCAATGGTGGGCGCTTCATCTTCATCTTCATCAACGATGGGCCTTGCCTCATCTTCTGTCCTGCGGCGTCTGCGTGGCGGTTCCGCAGGGCCGGAGGAGGAAGATGAGGAGTGGGAAGAGGATGAGGTAGAATCAGAAAAATAAAGAAAAGTGGGATCCTCTCCCTCGCTATCAGTGTCAGAGGCAAGGAAAGAATATGCCTCCTCTGCTGAATAGTGCTGTTGGGACAAACGGGACGAGCGGGACATTTTTTTGTAAGTGTGGTGCTTGGGTGTACTTTATTGGTAACTATGTGTAAGTGTGGGGGGATAGTGCTTGGTGCAAACTACTCTGAAAAGAAAAAGCTAAAGAAAAAAAAGCAAATAGGGAAAAAAAATACCTGTGAAAGAAAAGTATAAAACAGCAGGCCCTAGCTCTGATAAGTGAACCGCGTCACTTATCAAAGTTCGGACGCTGCTGGGTGTGCAAACAAGGATGTGAATAAAAACCGGCAGGTACGAGAGATCTGATAAGTGAACCGCGTCACTTATCAAAGTTCAGCGGCTGCTGGGTGTGCGAACGGGGATGTGAAAAAAAAAAGGCAGGCACGAGAGCTCTGATAAGTGAACCGTGTCACTTATCAAAGTTCAGCGGCTGCTGGGTGTGCGAACGGAGATGTGAAAAAAAAAGAAAAGGAAGGCACGGGTTAGATGCGGCGGCTGGGTGAGCGCACGGAGATGGGAAAAAAAAGGAAGGCGCGGGTTAGATGCGGCGGCTGGGTGAGCGCACGGAGATGGGAATAAAAAAAAAAGGAAGGCGCGGGTTAGACGCGGCGGATGGGTGAGCGCACGGAGATGGGAAAAAAAAGGCACGGGTTAGACGCGGCGGCTGGGTGAGTGCACGGAGATGGAAAAAAAAAGAAAAAGGAAGGCATGGGTTAGGCGCGGTGGCTGGGTAAGCGCACGGAAATGGGAGAAAAAAAAAAGAAAGGCACAGGTTAGACACGGCGGCTGGGCGAGCACACGGAGATGGAAAAAAAAGTAAAGGAAGGCACGGGTTAGACGCGGCGGCTGGGTGAGCGCACGGAGATGGAAAAAAAAGGAAGGTGCGGGTTAGATGCGGCGGCTGGGTGAGCGCACGGAGATGGGAATAAAAAAAAAGGAAGGCGCGGGTTAGACGCGGCGGCTGGGTGAGTGCACGGAGATGGAAAAAAAGAAAAGGAAGGCACGGGTTAGGCGTGGCGGCTGGGTGAGCGCACAGAGAAGGGAGAAAAAAAAGAAAGGCACGGGTTAGACGCGGCGGCTGGGTGAGCACACGGAGATGGGAAAAAAAAAAAAGGAAGGCGCGGGTTAGATGCGGCGGCTGGGTGAGCGCACGGAGATGGAAAAAAAAAAAGAAAAGAAAGGCACAGGATAGACGCGGTGGCTGGGTGAGCGCACGGAGATGGGAAAAAAAAAAGAAAAGAAAGGCACAGGTTAGACGCGGCGGCTGGATGAGCGCACGGAGATGGGAAAAAAAAGAAAGGCATGGGTTAGACGCGGCGGCTGGGTGAGCGCACGGAGATGGGAATAAAAAAAAAGGAAGGCGCGGGTTAGACGCGGCGGATGGGTGAGCGCACGGAGATGGGAAAAAAAGGAAAGCGCGGGTTAGACGCGGCGGCTGGGTGAGTGCACGGAGATGGAAAAAAAGAAAAGGAAGGCACGGGTTAGGCGTGGCGGCTGGGTGAGCGCACGGAGAAGGGAGAAAAAAAAAGAAAGGCACGGGTTAGACGCGGCGGCTGGGTGAGCGCATGGAGATGGGAAAAAATAAAGAAAGGCACGGGTTAGACGCGGTGGCTGGGTGAGTGCACAGAGATGAAAAAAGAAAGAACAGGAAGGCACGGGTTAGACGTGGCGGCTGGGTGAGCGCACGGAGATGGGGAAAAAAAAAAGAAAAGAAAGGCACGGGTTAGACGCGGCAGCTAGGTGAGCGCACAGAGATGGGAAAAAAAAATAGGAAGGCGCGGGTTGGACGCGGCGGATGGGTGAGCGCACGGAGATGGGAAAAAAAAGGCACGGGTTAGACGCGGCGGCTGGGTGAGTGCACGGAGATGGAAAAAAAAAGAAAAAGGAAGGCATGGGTTAGGCGCGGTGGCTGGGTAAGCGCACGGAAATGGGAGAAAAAAAAAAGAAAGGCACAGGTTAGACACGGCGGCTGGGCGAGCACACGGAGATGGAAAAAAAAGTAAAGGAAGGCACGGGTTAGACGCGGCGGCTGGGTGTGCGCACGGAGATGGGAAAAAAAAAAAAGGAAGGCGCGGGTTAGATGCGGCGGCTGGGTGAGCGCACGGAGATGGAAAAAAAAAAAGAAAAGAAAGGCACAGGATAGACGCGGTGGCTGGGTGAGCGCACGGAGATGGGAAAAAAAAAAGAAAAGAAAGGCACAGGTTAGACGCGGCGGCTGGATGAGCGCACGGAGATGGGAAAAAAAAGAAAGGCATGGGTTAGACGCGGCGGCTGAATGAGCGCACGGAGATGGGAATTAAAAAAAAGGAAGGCGCGGGTTAGACGCGGCGGATGGGTGAGCGCACGGAGATGGGAAAAAAAGGAAAGCGCGGGTTAGACACGGCGGCTGGGTGAGTGCACGGAGATGGAAAAAAAGAAAAGGAAGGCACGGGTTAGGCGTGGCGGCTGGGTGAGCGCACGGAGAAGGGAGAAAAAAAAAGAAAGGCACGGGTTAGACGCGGCGGCTGGGTGAGCGCATGGAGATGGGAAAAAATAAAGAAAGGCACGGGTTAGACGCGGTGGCTGGGTGAGTGCACAGAGATGAAAAAAGAAAGAACAGGAAGGCACGGGTTAGACGTGGCGGCTGGGTGAGCGCACGGAGATGGGGAAAAAAAAAAGAAAAGAAAGGCACGGGTTAGACGCGGCAGCTAGGTGAGCGCACAGAGATGGGAAAAAAAAATAGGAAGGCGCGGGTTAGACGCGGCGGATGGGTGAGCGCACGGAGATGGGAAAAAAAAGGCACGGGTTAGACGCGGCGGCTGGGTGAGTGCACGGAGATGGAAAAAAAAAGAAAAAGGAAGGCATGGGTTAGGCGCGGTGGCTGGGTAAGCGCACGGAAATGGGAGAAAAAAAAAAGAAAGGCACAGGTTAGACACGGCGGCTGGGCGAGCACACAGAGATGGAAAAAAAAGTAAAGGAAGGCACGGGTTAGACGCGGCGGCTGGGTGAGCGCACGGAGATGGAAAAAAAAGGAAGGTGCGGGTTAGATGCGGCGGCTGGGTGAGCGCACGGAGATGGGAATAAAAAAAAAGGAAGGCGCGGGTTAGACGCGGCGGCTGGGTGAGTGCACGGAGATGGAAAAAAAGAAAAGGAAGGCACGGGTTAGGCGTGGTGGCTGGGTGAGCGCACGGAGAAGGGAGAAAAAAAAAGAAAGGCACGGGTTAGACGCGGCGGCTGGGTGAGCACACGGAGATGAAAAAAAGAAAGAAAAGGAAGGCACGGGTTAGACGCGGCGGCTGGGTGTGCGCACGGAGATGGGAAAAAAAAAAAGGAAGGTGCGGGTTAGATGCGGCGGCTGGGTGAGCGCACGGAGATGGAAAAAAAAAAAGAAAAGAAAGGCACAGGATAGACGCGGTGGCTGGGTGAGCGCACGGAGATGGGAAAAAAAAAAGAAAAGAAAGGCACAGGTTAGACGCGGCGGCTGAATGAGCGCACGGAGATGGGAAAAAAAAGAAAGGCATGGGTTAGACGCGGCGGCTGGGTGAGCGCACGGAGATGGGAATAAAAAAAAAGGAAGGCGCGGGTTAGACGCGGCGGATGGGTGAGTGCACGGAGATGGAAAAAAAGAAAAGGAAGGCACGGGTTAGGCGTGGCGGCTGGGTGAGCGCACGGAGAAGGGAGAAAAAAAAAGAAAGGCACGGGTTAGCCGCGGCGGCTGGGTGAGCGCATGGAGATGGGAAAAAATAAAGAAAGGCACGGGTTAGACGCGGTGGCTGGGTGAGTGCACAGAGATGAAAAAAGAAAGAACAGGAAGGCACGGGTTAGACGTGGCGGCTGGGTGAGCGCACGGAGATGGGAAAAAAAAAAAGAAAAGAAAGGCACGGGTTAGACGCGGCAGCTAGGTGAGCGCACAGAGATGGGAAAAAAAAATAGGAAGGCGCGGGTTAGACGCGGCGACTGGGTGAGCGCACGGAGATGGGAAAAAAAAAAAAGGCACGGGTTAGAAGCGGCAGCTGGGTGAGCGCACGGAGATGGAAAAAAAAAGAAAACGGCAGGCACGAGAGCTTTGATAAGTGAACCGCGTCACTTATCAAAGTTCGGCGGCTGCTGGGTGTGCGCACAGGTGTTGTGAAAAAAAAAAAGGAAAACGGCAGGCACAAGCTCTGATAAGTGAACTGTGTCACTTATCAAAGTTTGGCGGCTGCGGGATGGGTGTACGAAATTGGGCAAAGGGGGCTGATGAAAAAAAAGCGAACACGAGTGTTGATCGGTGAACTGCGTCACCAATCAACGCTCGGTGGCTACTAAACGTGCGCACGGAGGCGGCGCAAAGAGGGACGGAGGGGGTTAAAAAGGAGGGGGAAGGGGGATGGTGGAATGGGGGGATTGTGGGGGTGAAGAGAGATCAGGTAGGGGCTGTTAACACTAACGTTTGTAGTCTCTACTTTCTTCGGTTTTCTTTCTTCAGTTTTCTTTCTTCTTTCTTTTGATGTTTTCGATTGCAGGGGATTGTGGTGTTACAGGCTTCTGTAGCACCACAAGGCCCAGCAAGACAAAATCTGGCTGTGTGACCGCTCTGCAGGAGTCCTCAGCTAGAGTGGGGACCCCTGCAGAGCGGTCAGACAGGTCACCTGCAGGTGACAGATAGGTCACAGAGCGGTCACACCGCTGCTGTGAGCTGTCATTGGTGGGATCGAATGATAACATCGATCCCACCAATCCCTGCAGGCCCTGGTGACCATGGCAACTGCCTAGGGTCCCTCCGATCCTAGGCAGGTCACAGCCAGGTCACCAGCAGGGCACACAGCGGTCACAACATGACCGCCGCTTTGCCCTGTGATTGGCACGATCGTCGATAGCATCGATCGCGCCAATCACCTCCTGCAGGCCCTGCTGGGCCTGCACTAGTCTCTGGTCTGCGATCGGTGCGATTGAAGCAGGGCACAGCAGGGCACAGTGCGGTAATACCGTCACTGTGCCCTGCGATTTGTGCGATCGATTCGATCGGCGATCGTGCCAATCTGGGGGTTTTTTGCCGGTGCCTGGCAACGGTACTCGATCCTAGCCTGGGACCTCATTGTTTCAGCCGCTCCGATTGGCTGAAACAATGAGAAACGCTGTGATCGGCTGTTCAGAATTGAACAGCCAATCACAGCGATCGTGAGGCCTGGGGGGCGGAGCTAGGCCCTGGGATGCCGACGCCATCTTCCTGCAGGTAAGATGGCACCGGAAATTTAATGCGATCACCGCAACTTAAGTCGCGATGTCGCATTAAACAGTATGACGTACTATCCCGTCACTGGGGATTAAGTCCCAGGTCACCTTGACGGGATAGTACGTCATATGGGATTAAGGGGTTAATCAGTATAACATCACCAACCTGACAATGTCTGTAATTTAATTAATAAAATCCTAATTACATGTTCTCTTTAAGTTTGTCCTTTCTTTAGAAAAGTTTCCTGGTTTCATCAGAAAATTCAAAACTATGATAACTAACCTTTGGGATTTTGACAAATGTATGGCTTATTTTTCCACAAATTTTAATAAGGAATCCAATGTCTAAGAATACAAATTCGATACATTCTAGCAAAAATATATAGATATAAAAAAAACATGAAACACTCTTAACAGGTTAAACCAAATTTATGTCATCTTCCACTTCTCAAGTACCCTTTATACTTGAGTATAAGCCGACCCGAGTATAAGCCGAGACCCCTAATTTTGCCACAAAAAAACTAGGGAAACTTATTGACTCGAGTATAAGCCTATGGTGGAAAATGCGGCATCTACTGGTAAATTTCAAAAATAAAAATAGATACCAATAAAAGTAAAATTGATTGAGACATCAGTAGGTTAATTGTTTTTGAATATCCACATTGAATCAGGAGCTCCATTTAATGCTCCAAACAGTTCATGATGGGCCCCATAAGATGCTCCATACAAAATACGCTCCATATAATGCTCCATAAAGTTCATGATGGACCCCATAAGATGCTCCATATTAAAATATGCCCCATATAATACTGCATAAAAGGTTAATGATGGCCCCATAAGATGCTCCATAGAATATTATGAACCATATAATGCTGCACAAAGGTTGATGGCCCCATAAGATGCTCCATAGAATATTATGCCCCATATAATGCTGCCACTTTCTGCCACGTTCATAGTTTACTGTTATACCATTGGGCCAGAGTTGTGGTTCTGTGTCTCCCCCCAAAAAAAAGGGAGAATAAAATTCGCACACAGTGTATATTCTGCTGTACTGCTAGTGCGTCGTATATATCAGGCAGCCACTTTCTGCCACGTTCATAGTTTACTGTTATACCACTGGGCCAGAGTTGTGGTTCTGTGTCTCCCCCCCAAAAAAAAGGGAGAATAAAATTCGCACACAGTGTATATTCTGCTGTATTGCTAGTGTGTCGTATATATCAGGCAGCCACTTTCTGCCACGTTCATAGTTTACTGTTATACCACTGGGCCAGAGTTGTGGTTCTGTGTCTCCCCCCCAAAAAAGGGAGAATAAAATTCGCACACAGTGTATATTCTGCTGTTCTGCTAGTGTCGTATATATCTGGCAGCCACTTTCTGCCACGTTCATAGTTTACTGTTATACCACTGGGCCAGAGTTGTGGTTCTGTGTCTCCCCCCAAAAAAATGGGAGATTAAAATTCGCACACAGTGTATATTCTGCTGTACTGCTAGTGTGTCGTATATATCAGGCAGCCACTTTCTGCCACGTTCATAGTTTACTGTTATACCACTGGGCCAGAGTTGTGGTTCTGTGTCTCCCCCCCCCCCCAAAAAAAAGGGAGAATAAAATTCGCACACAGTGTATATTCTGCTGTACTGCTAGTGTGTTGTATATATCAGGCAGCCACTTTCTGCCACATTCATAGTTTACTGTTATACCACTGGGACAGAGTTGTGGTTCTGGGTCTCCCCCCCCAAAAAAAAAAAAAAAAAGGGAGAATAACATTCGCACACAGTGTATATTCTGCTGTACTGCTAGTGTGTCGTATATATCTGGCAGCCACTTTCTGCCACGTTCATAGTTTACTGTTATACCACTGGGCCAGAGTTGTGGTTCTGTGTCTCCCCCCAAAAATGAGGAAGTCTGGTGGAAGAGGCCATGGGCGGGGGTTGTCAGCAGGTACTGATGGTGGTGCTGCATCTGGTAGTAGTGGCAAAAGCACAGTAGCACCTAAGGCTGGAGGTGTTGAGCCTGCGTCATCGTCTGGCTGCACAAGGCCTCGAAGGCTCCCTTACCTGGGAGTAGGAAAACAACTTTTAAAGCCGGAGCAGCAGAAAAAAGTTTTGGCTTTCCTTGCTGACTCAGCCTCTAGCTCTTTGGCCTCCTCTTCCCAAAGTTCAAAATGTCACAGCAGCCAGTCTTCAGTGGATGCTCCTGGTCAGGAACAAGATGTTTCCTTGTGTCCTTCTCCCAAACCAAAAGTGAAGGATGCGTCAGGCGACACAACAGGTTACTCCATGGAGCTCTTTACACATACCGTGCCTGGGTTAGAAAGGGAAATTGTACCCTGCCCATTACAAAAAGAATCGGACATGGAGTGCACTGATGCACAGCCACAGCTAGATTATGATGCTGTTCCATTGAGTCAGATCACTACATTGCCCTCGCAGTTTGCTGAGCCAGAATTTGACCCTGATGAGACTATGGTTTCCTGTCCCGAACGCTATAGCACCTTACACGGTGACACTGAGGAAGGTGCACATGACCCAGTTGTTGACCCAGATTGGCAGCCATTGGGGGAAGAGGGTGGCGCTGCCACTAGCTCAGAAGCGGAGGGGGGTTATCCGCAGCAGCACCAATCTACCTCGCAACAGCTGTCATCTGGCAGGCCCATATCAGGCAAAAAACGTTTGACAAAACCAGTTTTAGGACAGCGTGGCCATCCTGTGAAAGTTGCACAGCGTGCAATGCCTGAAAAGGAATTCCATAGTAGGAAGAGTGCAGTGTGGCATTTTTTTGACCAAGATCCCAATGATCAGTCAAAAGTGATCTGTAAAAAATGCTCAAAGACCTTTAGCAGAGGGAAGATTCTTAACAATTTAAATACAACGTGCATGCGTAGACATTTAAACAGCATGCACTTGCAAGCCTGGACTAACTACCTAACATCCCGTACCATTGGTGCACCAGGTCTGAATGAAGGTAGTCAGCACTGCAACATTGCTTCCCTCACTGTAAGCCCACCAGTTAGGACACCAGCAGCAGCAAATGTGGAGGAATCGTCGCTAGGCCAAAGCAGTCAGGGAGTCAGAAGGTTATTGGTAGGAAGCACTGTATGTAGGCCAACATCACCAACTCACTCTCCATCTGCCATGTCCACAACCACCACCACCGCTAGTTCCACCATAGGCAGCTCTCCAGTCCAGCTCACCCTAGAAGAGACTCTTGTTAGGAAACGAAAGTACTTATCCTGTCATCCGCGTACACAGGGTTTGAACGTCCACATTGCCAGACTTATCTCGTTAGAGATGATGCCCTACCGGTTGGTTGAATGCAAAGCTTTCAAAGCCCTGATGGCCTACGCAGTACCACGCTATGACCTACCCAGTCGCCACTTCTTTGCGAGAAAAGCCATCCCAGCCCTCCACCAGCATGTCAAAGACCGCATTGTCCATGCACTGAGGCAGTCTGTCAGTGGGAAGGTGCACCTCACAACAGATGCATGGACCAGTAGGCATGGCCAGGGATGTTACGTGTCCATCACGGTGCACTGGGTTAATGTCGTGGTTGCAGGGTCCACAGGGGACAGCATTAGTGGGACATTTCTGCCTAGCCCACGATTTAGGAAACAGTTGGCTGCAGACGTTCGCCACCCCACCTCCTCCTCCTCCTCCTCCAGAAGCGAAAGCTCGTCCACAGAGCGCTGTCACACGACCACTCCATCTGCAGCTGCCAGTGTTGCACACGAGGTGTACCATTACGGAACAGCTAGTGGGAAGCATCAGCAGGCCATGTTTGAAATGAAGTGTTTGGGCAACAACAGACACACCGTGGAAGTTCTGACCGAGTTCTTGCAGCAAGAAACTCAGTCATGGCTGGGCAGTGTACATCTTGAGGCAGGCAAGGTAGTCAGTGATAATGGAAGGAATTGTATGGCTGCCATAGCCCTTTCACAACTCAAACACATACCTTGCCTGGCTCACACTTTGAACCTGGTGGTGCAGTGCTTTCTTAAAAATTATCGCCCTGCTCCTGAAGGTGCGAAGACTTTGCTCGCACATCCACCGGTCGCCCGTACACTCCAGCCGTATGCTGAACCATCAGTGATTGCTCAATCTTCCACAGCACCGCCTCATTATCGATGTTGCAACAAGGTGGAACTCCACACTGCACATGGTTCAGAGGCTGTGTGAACAGAGGCGTGCTGTCATGTATTTGTGGGAGGATACGCATACACGGGCAGGCAGTTGGATGGCAGACATGGAGTTGTCTGGTGTGCAGTGGTCCAAGCTACAAGACCTCTGTCAAGTCCATCAGTGTTTTGAGGAATGCACACGGCTGGCAAGTGCAGACGACGTCATCATAAGCATGAGCATCCCACTTATGCATCTGCTGATGCGAAGTTTGATGCACATCAAGGAGCTGGCGTCTGCAGCCGAGGAGGAGGGAATCCTTGATGACAGTCAGCCATTGTCTGGTCAGGGAACTGTCCAGGACGAGGTGGCGGTCGAAGAGGATGAAGAGGAGGATGATGGGGATGACTATGTATGGGAGGAGGATGCTTCTCAGGGGCCACTTGAAACTGGTGGCGATGCAATGTCAGGTACAGGTTTCTTGCGGGACACTTGTGATGTGGATTTCCAAGAAAGTGCTCCTCAATCCAGCAGGACCAGTGAATTGACACCAGGAACATTGGCCCACATGGCTGAGTATGCCTTGCGTATTCTAAAAAGGGACCCCCACATTGTCAAATTGATGACCGATGACGATTACTGTTTGGCCTGCCTCCTAGATCCACGCTATAAAGGGAAAATTCAAAACATCGTGCCACATGAGAACTTTGAGCAAATATTGGCTACCAAACAAGCAACTCTTGTAGACCGTTTGGTTCAGGCATTCCCAGCACACAGAGGCTGGACACTTGGCCCAGCAGACACTTGCCGTAGGGGGCAACATGACAGAGGTGCTAGAGGTGCCGAAATCCGAAGTGGCGTTGGACAGAGGGGTTTTCTGACAAGGTTGTGGAGTGATTTTTCAATGACCGCTGACACAACAGGGACTGCTGCATCTATTCAAAGTGACAGGAGACCGCATTCGTGCAGTATGGTTACAAACATTTTTTCATCCCTTATCGATGTTCTCCCTCACAGGTCATTCCCCTTTGATTACTGGGCATCTAAACTAGACACCTGGCCCGAATTGGCAGAATATGCATTACAGGAGCTCGCTTGCCCTGCTGCCAGTGTGCTTTCAGAAAGAGTCTTCAGTGCTGCTGGTTCAATACTGACCGAATAAAGGACACGTCTGGCTACCCAAAATGTAGATGATCTAACCTTCATTAAAATGAACCAATCATGGATTGGCAATTCTTTTGCCCCACCTTCCCCTGCTGACACGTAGCTTGTGTGATAAATGACTCGCTTTTGCCCTCCTCTTACTGACTTTGCCAATTCCTCCATTTGCAGCTGCTGAATGTCCACCATAGGCCATTTTTATACCTCCCTAAATGGGCTGACTCCCCCCACAGGACCGTGGTCACCACTTGGTGCAAGCACCCGTGCAAGTGCTGTTTGCCTGGACAGGTGGGTGCGCCCACTCTACCTCTAATAAACAAAGCTGAGTTTGAATCTACAGGCTTTCGGCCTCTTATCAACAATATGAAACTGCATTTGGCCTGGTTCTTGGTTTGGGCCTAGTGACGTCTGCTGCTGCCTCTTGGTTTCCTCAAAGAAACAAAGCTGAGTTTCAATCTACAGGCTTTCGGCCTCTGTCAACAATATGAAACTGCATTTGGCCTGGTTCTTGGTTTGGGCCTAGTGACGTCTGCTGCTGCCTCTTGGTTTCCTCAAAGAAACAAAGCTGAGTTTCAATCTACAGGCTTTCGGCCTCTATCAACAATATGAAACTGCATTTGGCCTGGTTCTTGGTTTGGGCCTAGTGACGTCTGCTGCTGCCTCTTGGTTTCCTCAAAGAAACAAAGCTGAGTTTCAATCTACAGGCTTTCGGCCTCTATCAACAATATGAAACTCCATTTGGCCTGGTTCTTGGTTTGGGCCTAGTGACGCCTGCTGCTGCCTCTTGGTTTCCTCAAAGAAACAAAGCTGAGTTTGAATCTACAGGCTTTCGGCCTCTATCAACAATATGAAACTGCATTTGGCCTGGTTCTTGGTTTGGGCCTAGTGACGTCTGCTGCTGCCTCTTGGTTTCCTCAAAGAAGCAAAGCTGAGTTTCAATCTACAGGCTTTCGGCCTCTATCAACAATATGAAACTGCATTTGGCCTGGTTCTTGGTTTGGGCCTAGTGACGTCTGCTGCTGCCTCTTGGTTTCCTCAAAGAAACAAAGCTGAGTTTGAATCTACAGGCTTTCGGCCTCTATCAACAATATGAAACTGCATTTGGCCTGGTTCTTGGTTTGGGCCTAGTGACGTCTGCTGCTGCCTCTTGGTTTCCTCAAAGAAACAAAGCTGAGTTTGAATCTACAGGCTTTCGGCCTCTATCAACAATATGAAATTGCATTTGGCCTGGTTCTTGGTTTGGGCCTAGTGACGTCTGCTGCTGCCTCTTGGTTTCCTCAAAGAAACAAAGCTGAGTTTCAATCTACAGGCTTTCGGCTTGTATTGAGAATTTGAAACTGTATTTGGCCTACTAGTTTGGTTGGGCCCTACTAACGGTGTCTGCTGCTGCTTGTTGTTGTCCTCCACTGAACAAAGCAATGCTGCCTGTTTACTCCTGTTACCAATTTTTTTCTGCTTTTAGCCTCCATTTTTATTTTGGGCCTATATCTGTGTTTCCTCCTCATCCTGCCTATTACCCAGCCACTGCTTGATGGGTCTGCTGGTACATTGACCCAGACCACTACATTCCCCTTGCACTCTACACAGCCAGAATCTGACCCTGCTGAAAGTCAGGTCCCCCTTCCCGCATACTATACCACCTTACACGGGGACAAAGAGGAAGGTGCATATGAAAGTGCAGGTTCCTTCATCAGGTGGGGGGGCATACTCGTTGGCGACGTCACTGTCACAGGGCCCATCATAGTACGCAAAAGTGTCACTGCCGGTGGGAGGCGCCCCCGCCGTCAAACACAACGCCGTACTTTGAGGGGCCCTGTGCCAGTGGCAATGCGAACGAGTGTGCCCCCCCTGCTTGCTCAGGATCACAGCACTTGCAAAGTTGAAATACTTACCTCTCCCTGCTCCACTGCCGTGACGTATTCCACATTTCCTGGGCCCAAGAAAAAATTGAGCCTGCCCTTCCCCCCCCCACAACTTTAACCAAATTACCCCCAATTTTCAAATTTTCAATACCTAATTATTATTATAAGGTTAATTAAGATTGACAAGCTTAAGTAACAATAATTGATGTTTTTGACATTAAAATGGACTCTGTAGGTGTTTTCCTGTCCTCCACTCACTGCCAACTTTTATTCCCCATTGACTTGCATTGGGTTTCGTGTTTCAGTCGGCCCCCGACTTTTCGCAATGATCGGCCAATTTCACCCGACCCGACTTTTGACAAAGTCGGGTTTCGCGAAACCCGACTCGATCCTGAAAAAGTAAAAGTCGCTCAACCCTACTTAGGAGTTTTGATCATACTGACAGGTTCCCTTAAAGCAAATAAAATTTTAAAAAGAGAACTTTCATTGAAGAATTAAAATGTCATTTTTGATGACAATTCCATGTATGTTTCATTTTTATTCAAAACACTGAATGGAAGATTTCATCACTTGGGGCTGAGTTTTGATAAAATTGCTACTAGGGGATGTTGATTATGGGAGTAAATATAATAATCTATTAGTCCTTCTGGATAATATGTTCTATATATTGAATATTGGGCCTGTGTGTTATGTAAAAGCAAATTCAGATTTTTAAAACTTAAATAATAAATCCTTAAAAAACTATATTTTTTTAAGCTAGCCATTACCTTCGTTTCACAGACATTTGTCTAGGTTAAAGCTCTAGTGACTGGTAACAGAGCCCCCCACCCTTGTCATTTCCATCTATGAAATGAGTAACTAGGCACAACAGTAGAACAATACATCTTTTAAAAAAAGCATGCCATTTGTTCTGGTATCCATGACTGATGTGATTTATGAGGCTTGTATTTGAAAGAAACTCTACTGTTGTGAAAAGCCATGCACTATTTTTTCAAACGCAGAAAAATATTATTACAGAACAAGCATGTAAAAATCAATAAGACACTAATATATGTTTTGCTTTTTAGCTTTATTCTGCACTTTCTCACTACAGATTTCACATGCTCTAGGCAAAAGTGTTTGTTTTTTTAGTTTCCTTTAGGTATGATATAAGCCTCTTTTGCAAATACATTTTGTTCTGAATGTACAAAAGAAGAACCATGCTTGATATCCATGGGCAACGGATGTTAGCAATCCTTCTTTGCAGATTTCAAGCCACAGGGAGACATACAGAAGAAATTTAGAAACCGGAAAATAAGTAAAGCACAAAGCAAGAAAGAAAATGACAAAAGTAATACTGAAATTAAGCAGAAATATTGAAGCATTTCCTAATTAAAACTAGTTATCTTATCTAAGACAAGTTTTGACATTAGTAGCAGTCTACAAGTTGCATGGCTATTAATAAGCCATTCATTTTAGTCAATTTTCACACATCTGTGAAACATAGACCCTATTCATATTGGAAGATTTGGCCAGAAGAAGTTATCTCTTTTCAGGAAGCCTGGTGGTTTGGACTAGTCTTCTAATCAGAATATCATTCAGAGATGAGTAGTGTTGAGCATTCCAAAACTGTAAATATTGGGTATCGGCCAACATTCGTTGTATCGGAATTCCGATACCGAGTTCCGATACTTTTTCGATATCGGATACTGGAATCGGAAGTTCCCATAGTGCAATGATGCACTATAATGGAGTGTGGGCGGTGCGTAGGCGGAGACTATGTGTGTGTGCAGGCGGGGTCTGTGTGTGCCTGCCGGGGCTCTGTGCAGCCTGCCGGGGCTCTGTGCGGGCTGCTGGGGCTCTGTGCGGGCTGCCGGGGCTCTGTGCGGGCTGCCGGGGCTCTGTGCGGGCTGCCGGGGCTCTGTATGGGCCTGCCGGGGCTCTGTGCGGGCTGCCGGGGCTCTGTGCGGGCTGCCGGGGCTCTGTATGGGCCTGCCGGGGCTCTGTGCAGGCTGCCGGAGCTCTGTGCGGGCCTGCTAGAGGTCTGTGTGGGCCTGCCGAGGCTCTGTCCGGGCCTGCTGGCACTCTGTGTGGGCTGCCGAGGCTCTGTGTGGCCTGCCGGGGGTCTGTGCATGCTGCCGGGGGTCTGTGCATGCTGCTGGGGGTCTGTGAATGCTGCCGGGGGTCTGTGCGTGCTGCCGGGGGTCTGTGCGGGCCTGCCGGGGCTCTGTCCGGCCCTGCTGGGGCTCTGTGTGGGCTGCCGAGGCTCTGTGCGGCCTGCCGGGGGTCTGTGCGTGCTGCCGGGGGTCTGTGCATGCTGCCGGGGGTCTGTGCGTGCTGCCGGGGCTCTGTGCGGGCTGCCGGGGCTCTGTATGGGCCTGCCGGGGCTCTGTGCAGGCTGCCGGAGCTCTGTGCGGGCCTGCTAGAGGTCTGTGTGGGCCTGCCGAGGCTCTGTCCGGGCCTGCTGGCACTCTGTGTGGGCTGCCGAGGCTCTGTGTGGCCTGCCGGGGGTCTGTGCATGCTGCTGGGGGTCTGTGCATGCTGCCGGGGGTCTGTGAATGCTGCCGGGGGTCTGTGAATGCTGCCGGGGGTCTGTGCGTGCTGCCGGGGGTCTGTGCGGGCCTGCCGGGGCTCTGTGTGGGCTGCCGAGGCTCTGTGCGGCCTGCCGGGGGTCTGTGCGTGCTGCCGGGGGTCTGTGCGTGCTGCCGGGGGTCTGCGCGTGCTGCCGGGGGTCTGCACGTGCTGCCGGGGGTCTGCGCGTGCTGCCGGCGGTCTGCGCATGCTGCCGGGGGTCTGTGCGTGCTGCCGGGGGTCTGTACGGGCCTGCCCGGGCTCTGTGCGGGCTGCCAGGGCTCTGTGCGGGCCTGCTGGGGGTCTGTGCGTGTGTGCATGCATCGTCCGATGGGACTACAAGTCTCATCGGATGATGCCTGCAGCAGTGACAGTGATTGACACATTAGCCAATGATGGGATAGTAGTGGTCCCATCATCCGGATAATGTGTTGAATGTAAAAAAAATACTACATACATGCTACATAAATACTACATACATACAGCATACTACATACATACTGCATACATACTACATACATACTACATACATATTACATACTACATACATATTACATACTACATATGGCATATATACTACATACATACTACATACATACAGCATACTACATACAGCATACTACATACATACTACATACATGCTACATACATACTACATACTACATACATATATTCTACATACATGCTACTTACTGTACATACTACATGCTACATACAAACTACATACTACATACATACATACATTCTACATACATACTACATACATACTACATACATACTACATACATACATACATACTACATACATACTACATACATATTACATACTACATACATACATACTACATAGAACATACTACATACTGCATACATGGTACATATATACTACATACATACGGCATATTACATACATACTGTATACATACAACATATAAACTAGATACATGCTACATACAAACATACATACTACATACATATTATATACTACATACATACTACATACATGCTACATACTACATACATACATACTGTAGGGATTTCACTCACTCAGGTGCGATGGCTGACACTTCAGGAGGCACGTTCCTTTAAAAGTTCATAGGTTTATTACATCATAAACCACGTGGCAAAATAACAGCAAACAAATAGCCTTTAGTTCAGGAAAAGGAAAAACAAAGTGTCCAGTCTTTCAGGCTCAGACCTGGAACTTTAACACACTCTGGAGGCTAGCAGCTCCACACATATCTCTAGTGTTAAGTATTAGCCTGTCTTATATAGAGCTAACCACACCCAGTAACCCATCACATGATTAGCCATGTGGTCTGACATCACCACAGGTCCTGACAGACATATAGGTAGCTATGGATACATCACAGCGGCAAGCCATCTATGCGACACATATCTCCCTTCGATTAGACACCCTTTAGCCACGCTACAATACATACATACATACATACTACATACATACAAACTACATACGTGCTACATACATACTACATGCTACCTACATACATAATACATACATACATACTACATACTACTAACTACATACATACATACTACATACATACTTCATACATACTACATACTACATACATACATACTACATACATATTACATACTACATACATACTATACACATACATACAACATACATACATACAGCATACATGCTACATACATACTAAATAATACATACATACTACATACATACTACATACTACATACATACTACATACATACATACTACAAACCTCATACATACATATATACATACTACATACATACTACATACATGCTACATACATACTAAATACATAATACATACAACATACATACAATACATTCATACATTACATACAATACATACATACAGACACACAGAACATTAAACATAGATTACATACTCCCCATCACTTGTCATTTTGATCCCCGAAGCCAGAGTCACCTGTAAAAAAGGTTAAAATAACAAACAACCAATATAGCCCCTGTCCGCAGAAATCCAAGAGTGTCCCACGACGATCTCCCATGGAGAACGGCAGCTGTTATGATCCTTAGTGGCTGAGGATCACGAATAGACCAGCAAGTGAATAAACTAAGGACAAGCTCTAGGGAGATGGTAACTGGACTGATCGCAAATCTGAACCTATCCAAAACAACTAGAGGTAGCCGGTGAACGTGCCTAAAAAATTCCTAGATGTCTCGAGCCAGCCTGAAGAACTAGCTACCCCTAAAGAGAAAGAAAGACCTCGCTTGCCTCCAGAGAAATAATCCCCAAAGATATAGAAGCCCCCAACAAATATTAATGGTGAAGTAAGAAGAAGGCACATACGTAGGGATGAAATCAGATTCAGCAAAAGAGGCCCACTAGTACTAGAAAGCAGAAAATAGAGCAGGGGTCTATGCGATCAATAAAAAACCCTTACAAAATATCCATCCTGAGATTTAAAGAACCCACGCACCAACTAATGGTGTGTGGGGAGAAACTCAGTCCACTAGAGCATCCAGCAAGCGAGGGAATCACATTTTAGCAAGCTGGACAAGAAAACATGATAAACACTGCTGATCAAAAAATGAGCAAACAAAACTTAGCTTGTCCTGGATGGACTGGGAGCAAGGTAGTCAGAAGGAATCTGAGTAGCACTGATTACATCGACAGCCGGCAACAAGTGGAAGTAAAACAGAGCTATATAGGAACCTCCCAGAGGATAACGAACCAGCTGATAGCCAGAGACCAGCAGGATAACACCACCAGGGGGAGCCCAAAGCAAAAGTCACACCATACCACCAGTGACCACAAGAGGGAGCCCGAAAACAGAGTTCACAACAGGCAGCATCAGCTGATGCGACCGCGCTCTAGGGGCTCCAGGAAGACAATGACAGGAGGAAGATACCTGTTATGATCCTAGTGGCAAGCATCGCAGGTCGGACTAGCTAAGTAACTGAACAGATGACTAGCTCTGGGGAAGTGGTAACTAGATTGACCGCAACCTGATCCTATCCACACACAACTATAGGCAGCCGTGGAACGTAACCTGAAAATCCTAGACGTCCCTTCACTGCCTGAGAAACTGACTATTCCTGGAGGGAAAGAAAGTCCTCTCTTGCCTCAGTGGAAAGACCCCAAAGATATAGAATAGCCCCCCACAAATATTAACGGTGAGTTAAGGGGAAAGCACAAACGCAGAGATGAAATTAGATTAAGCAAATGAGGCCCGCTAATACTAGATAGCAGAAAATAGGAAGGGAACTGTGCGGTCAATTAAAAACCCTATTCAAAATATCCACGCAGAGATTGCTCGAGCCCGGCACCAACTAACGGTGCGGGGGAAGCAACTCCGTACCCCAGAGCTTACCAGCAACAAGAAATCACATATTAGCAAGCTGGACTAGACGACTCATACACAGAAATCATATTGCAGGCAGATGAGCAAAAAATATTCAAACAGAACTTAGCTTATCCTGAAGAGGCAGAAAACGAGATAATCAGGAGTAATCAGAATAGCACTGAATACATTGACAGCCGGCAACAAGTGGAAGTGAAGCAGAGCTAAATAGGAGCCTCCCTGGAGAATAACGAGGCAGCTGATGCAGCCAGACCCGCAGGATAATACACCAAACCACCAGGGGGAGCCAAAAAACCAAAGTCACACAATACCATCTGTGACCACAAGAGGGAGCCTGAAAACGGAGTTCACAACAGATACCCTTCTGCACTGTATTCCTCCACCGCTGATGCGACCGCTCTCTAGAGGTCTGGTACATACATACTACATACATATTACATACTACATACTACATACATACATACATACTACTAACTACATACATACTACATACATACATACTACATACGTACTACATACGTACTACATACATACTACATACATACTACATACATACTACATACATACTACATACATACTACATACATACTACATACATACTACATACATGCTACATACATGCTACATACATACTACATACATGCTACATACATACCAAATACTACATACATACATACATACTACATTTTACATACATACTACATACATACATACTACATACATATATACATACTACATACATACAATACATTCATACATTACATACAATACATGCATACAGACACACAGTACATTAAACATAGATTACATACTCCCCATCATTTGTCATTTTGATCCCCGAAGCCAGAGTCACCTGTAAAAAAGGTTAAAATAACAAACAACCAATATAGTCCCTGTCCGCAGAAATCCACGAGTGTCTCACGACGATCTCCCATGGAGAACGGCAGCATCAGCTGATGCGACCGCTCTCTAGTGGCTCCAGGAAGACAATGACAGGAGGAAGATATCCTTCTGCACTGTATTCCTCCACCACTGTAAAAAAATTGTCCCTAGTCTCACTTTTGACATTGCTGTGTGAGAAATTTTCCCACGCAGCAATTGCCATCATGTGAGACTTTGTCCTAAGGTAACCTCTCAGTGATGCACTGCAGGAGCCATTGTCTCCTGTCAATCTGTCAGTGAGGGTCATATAGAGCTGTGACATCACCCGATGTCACTGTTCTATTGGTGAAGATCGTCATGGGACACTCGTTATTAATTGGACTACGGCGGACAGGTAGTATACGGTTTATTATTTTACGCTTTTTGCAGGCGCTGAAGTATGGTAAGTACGGTTAAATGAAGAATATTAAAATACTTTTTTCTGGCTGTGTCTTTATTTTTTTTTATTTTTTTTTAACTCTTTAACTACACTAGGATTAATAATGGATCGGCGTCTTATTGACGCCTCTCCATTATTAACCCGACTTAATTAATGTCACCTTACAATAGCAAGGTGATATTAACCCCTTATTACCCCATATCCCACCGCTACATGGGAGTTGGAAGAGAGGGGCTAAGTGCCAGAATTGGCGCATCTCACAGATGTGCCATTTCTGGGGCGGCTGCAGACTGGTATTTGTAGCCGAGGGGGGCCAATATCCATAGCCCCTCTCTAGGCTATAAATATCAGCCCGCAGCTGTCTGCATAGCCTTTCTGGCTATAAAATATAGGGGGACCCCACATCATTTTTTTGGGGGGTCCCCCTATTTAAATAGCCAGTAAAGGCTACACAGACAGCTGCGGGGTGATATTCATAGCAGGCTACAAATATTGGCCACCGGCCTTCGGCTTTCCCCCTCTGGTGCAAAAAATTGCGCGGGAGCCCACGACGTTTTTTTCTGTTTTTTTTTTTTAAGTAAACACTCATTAAGGCCTCTTTCTTACTTGCGTTGGAACAGGTCCGTTGCTATGCGTCGGGCCGACGTACCGACGCACGTTGTGAAATTGGTGCATTACGTGGGCAGCGGATGCAGTTTTTCAACGCATCTGCTGCTCATTCTGAAGTCCGGGGAGGAGGGGGTGGAGTTTCGGCCGCGCATGCGCAGTAGAAAATGGCGGACAAAAAAATGTTCACTTGAATGTTTTTTCGTGCCGACGGTCCGCCAAAACACGACGGATCCGTTGTACGACAGATGCGACGTTTGGCCATTCGTCGCTAATACAAGTCTATGGGTAAAAAACACATCCTGCGAGCACATTTGCAGGATCCGTTTTTTTTCCCAAAACGACGGATTGTGACGGGTTGCTAAAAATGCAAGTGGGAAAGTAGCCTTAGAAACATTGGCCTTTCTATTATATATCTATGGATATATCTATCTATAGATATATTTATAGACAGATATACCTATAGATACATAGATGTATCTATCCATATATCTGGCTGCTTTCACACATCAGTTTTTTGCCATCAGGCACAATCCGGCGAGTTTTGAAAAAAATGGATTCTTTTTCATCACTACCTTACCAGGTCTGAGACTACCAGTAGTCAGGAATCAAATTCTGATCCTATATTACTGTAGTATTGATGTGTTAATTCATTTCATTCATTTTAGCCACAGAAAGTAACATACAAAGTTGATAGGGCAGACAATGACACCAGAATGGTCCATGCCCAGTGTTAATCATTTTTAAAATTCATGGTCCAACCTGGTGTTGCCTGGGCTGCAGACCAAGGCAGGTGAATTACACCAGTAGGACTCATCCAAGAAATTTCAATAATTCTTCCTGTCTACCTGACCACAAAAAAGGATAATGTTTTAGATTTTTATTTTTGAAAAACATTAAAAGTTTATCAGTATAGTGTTTTATTAAATATGATGTTAGTTTGCACCAGAGGCCTGTTTACCCATAGCTGTATATGTTGAAAATACTCACTTTGACATTCCTAAGTCTGGTTTCACTCATCTCTAGTGTTGAGCGATACCTTCCGATATCCAGAAGTATCGGTATCGGATTGGATCGGCCGATATCCAAAAAATATTGGATATCGCCGATACCGATACCCGATACCAATGCAAGTCAATGGGACACAAATATCGGAATGTAAATAAGCCCTTTCTGTCCTTCTACATCCTGTTCCGGAGGGGGAGAGTGTGGGCGGTGCATGGGTGGACACTGTGTGTGTCTGTGTGTGCGGGTGGGGTCTGTGCGGGCCTCTCGGGGGTCTGTGCGTGCCTGCTGGGGCTCTCTGCGGGCCTGCCGGGGCTCTGTGCAGGCCACCGGGGGTCTGTGCAGGCTGCCGGGGGTCTGTGCTGGTTGCCGGGGCTCTGTGTGGGCTGCCGGGGTTCCGTGCGGGCCTGCCGGGGCTCTGTGCAGCCTGCCGAGGCTCTGTGCGGCCTGCCGGGGCTCTGTGCGGCCTGCCGGGGCTCTGTGCGGGCCTGCCGGGGCTCTGTGTGGGCTGCCGGGGTTCCGTGCGGGCCTGCCGGGGCTCTGTGCAACCTGCCGGGGCTCTGTGCGGCCTGCCGGGGCTCTGTGCGGGCCTGCCGGGGCTCTGTGCGGGCCTGCTGGGGCTCTGTGCGGGCCTGCCGGGGCTCTGTGCGGGCTTGCCGGGGCTCTGTGCGGGCTGCCGGGGGTCTGTGCAGGCTGTTGGGGGTCTGTGCAGGCTGCCGGGGCTCTGTGCGGGCTGCCGGGGGTCTGTACGAGTGTTCAGGCATTGTCTGATGGGACTACAGGTCCCATTGGACGATGCCTGCTACAGTGACAGTGATTGACACATTAGCCAATGATGGGACAGTAGAAGTCACATCATCAGGCTAATGTGTAGAATGTAAAAAAAACATACATACTACATACATACTACATACAGTACATTCATACATTGCATACAAAACATTCATACAATACATACATATAGACATACAGTAGATTAAACATAGATTACATACTCACTAGTGTTGAGCATTCCGATACCGCAAGTATCGGGTATCGGCCGATACTTGCAGTATCAGAATTCCGATACCGAGATCCGATACTTTTGTGGTATCGGGAATCTGAATCGGAAGTTCCCAGTGTATGGTTCCCAGGGTCTGAAGGAGAGGAAACTGGGATCCATATCCATGTAAAAAATAAAGAATTAAAATAAAAAATAGGGATATACTCACCCTCTGACGCGCCCTGGTAGTAACCGGCAGCCTGCTATGCTTAAAATGAGCGCGTTCAGCACCTTCCATGATGTCACGGCTTCTGATTGGTCGCGTGCCACTCATGTGACCGCCACGCGACCAATCACAAGCCGTGACGTCATTCTCCGGTCCTAAATTCCTAATTCTAGGAATTCACAATTCGGGGAGTTTTGAAAAAACCGGATCCACTGAAAACAACAGATCCGGCGGAAAAAACGGATCCGATGGAAAAAACGTATCCAGCGGAAAAAAACGTATCCGGTGGAAAAAACGTATCTGGTGGGGAAAAAATGTAACCAGCGGGAAAAAACGTATCCGGCAGAAAAAAAAGGATCTGGCAGAAAAAAACATATCCGGCGGAAAAAAACAGATCCGTTTTTTTTCTCAACTCTCGCCGGATTGTGCCTGACAGCAAGAAACTGATGTGTGAAAGCAGCCAGATATATGGATAGATACATCTATGTATCTATAGATATACTTTATCTATCTATAAATATATCTATAGATAGATATATCCATAGAAATATAATAGAAAGGCCAATGTTTCTAAGGCTACTTTCACACTTGCGTTTTTAGCAATCCATCGCAATCCGTCGTTTTGGGAAAAAAACGGATCCTGCAAATGTGCCCGCAGGATGCGTTTTTTACCCATAGACTTGTATTAGCGACGGATCGCGACGGATGGCCACACGTCGCGTACATCGTGCAAAGGATCCATCGTGTTTTGATGGACTGTCGGCATGAAAAAACATAGAAGTGAATGTTTATTTGTCCGTCGCGTCCACCATTTTCTACCGCGCATGCATGGCCGAAACTCCGCCCCCTCATCCCCGGACTTCAGAATGGGCAGCGGATATGTTGTAAAACTGCATCCGCTGCCCACGTCATGCACAAATTTCACAACGTGCGTCGGTACGTCGGCCCGACGCATAGCGACAGACCCGTACTGACGCAAGTGTGAAGGAGGCCTTAATGAGCGTTGAATTTAAAAAAAAAAAACTGAAAAAAATGGCGTGGGATCTTGCGCAATTTTCTGCACCAGACCCTGTCTGGTGGCCCCCGGCAGTCGGCTTTCCCCCAAAGCCGACTGCCGGGGGCCAATATTTGTAGCCCGCTATGAATATAAGCCTGCAGCTGTCTGAGTAGCCTTTACTGGCTATTAAAATAGGGGGACCCCCCAAAAAAATGACGTGGGGTCCCCATATATTTTATAGCCAGAAAGGCTACGCAGACAGCTGCGGGCTGATATTCATAGCCTAGAGAGGGGCCATGGATATTGCCCCCCCCCGGCTACAAATACCAGTCCGCAGCCACCCCAGAAATGGCCCATCTGTAAGATGAGCCAATGACAGCACTTAGCCCCTATCTTCCCACTCCCGTGTAGCAGTGGGATATGGGGTAATAAGGGGTTAATGTCACCTTGCTATTGTAAGGTGACATTAAGCCCGGTTAATAACGGAGAGCCATCAATAAGATGCCTATCCATTATTAATCAAATAGTAATAAAGGTTTAATAACTCACACAAACATTAGGAAAAAAGTATTTTAATATTCTTCATTTTACCATACTTACCATACTTCAGCTCCTGCAAAAAACGTAAAATAATAAACCGTATACTACCTGTCCGCCGTAGTCCAATTAATAACGAGTGTCCCACGATGATCTCCCCTATAGAACAGTGACATCGGGTGATGTCACTGCTCTATAGGACCCTCAGTGACACACTGACAGGAGACAATGGCTCCTGCAGTGCATCACTGAGGTTACTATGGCTCAAAGTCTCACTTTATGGCAATTGCTGCGTGGGAAAATTTCTCACACAGCAATGTCAAAAGTGAGACTAGGGATTATTTTTTTACAGTGGCGGTGGAATACAGTGCGGAAGGATACCTTCCTCCTGTCATTGGATTCCTGGAGCCCCTGGAGAGCGGTCGCATCAGCTGATGCTGCCATTCTCCACGGGATATTGTCGTGGGACACTTGTGGATTTCTGCGGATCAGGGAGTATATTGGTTGTTTGGTATTTTAATATTTTTTAAAGATGACACTGGCTTCGGGGAACAAAGTGAAAAGTGATGGTGAGCACATTTGGAGAAGCCAATTTCTTTTTGGAAGAAGGTCCTGTAGACTGATGAAACCAAGATTGAGTTGTTTGGTCATACAAAAAGGCATTATGCATGGCGGAAAAAAAACACAGCATTTCAAGAAAAACACTTGCTACCCACAGTAAAATTTGGTGGAGGTTCCAACATGCTTTGGGGCTGTGTGGCCAATGCCGGCACTGGGAATCTTGTTAAAGTTGAGGGATGCATGGATTCCTCTCAGTATCAGCAGATTCTTGACAATAATGTTCATGATTCAGTGACAAAGTTGAAGTTACGCAGGGGATGGATCTTTCAGTAAGACAATGATCCAAAACACCACTCCAAATCTACTCAGGCATTCATGCAGAGGAACAATTACACTGCTCTGGAATGGCTATCCCAGTCCCCAGACCTGAATATCATGGAACATCTGTGGGATCATTTGAAGAGGGCTGTCCATGCTCAGCGACCATCAAACTTAACTGAACTGGAATTGTTTTGTAAAGAGGAATGGTCAAAAATACCTTCATCCAGGATCCAGAAACTCATTAAAAGCTACAGGAAGCGACTAGAGGCTGTTATTTTTGCAAAAGGAGGATCTACTAAATATTAATGTCACTTTTCTGGTGAGGTGCCCATACTTATGCACCTGTCAAATTTTGTTTGAATGCAGATTGCACATTTTCTGTTAGTACAATAAACCTCATTTCAAGGCAGAAACATTACTGTGTCCAACAGTTATTAGATATATGAAACTGAAATAGCTGTTGCAAAAAAAACCAATTGTTATAAAACATTAAGCTTAAGATTAATAGGGGTGCCCAAACTTTCTCATATAACTGTATGCATGTACTGTATGTATGTAGTATGTGTGTAGTATGTATGTATGTATGTAGTATGTATGTATGTAGTATGTATGTGTGTAGTATGTATGTAGTATGTATGTGTGTAGTATGTAGTATGTATTGTAAGATTTCTCTTACTGAGTGTATTGGGGGACACTCGCTTGGCGCGGGATTAATTGTAGCCAGGCACAACTTTCAAACAAAACAGTCCATGCGGTTTATTAAAAATGCCATAAACCGGGTTATGCAAAGTTCATTACTTATATTACATAAAACACAACAGGCACCAACAGTCTCTTTGGTACCTGACGGGAGCTCCTGCTCCACCTGCCGACTCCTTTAACAGTCTTCTGGGTAAGCTGCCTAACGGGGATCACCAACTTGCCTGGTCAATACACAGTAGTCAGTCCAGACCTCACCGAAGGACTCCAGCTTCCCCACACTCCGTTAACACTCTTCTGGGTAAGCTGCCTAACGGGGATCCCCAACTTGCCTGTCCGGCACACAGTAGTCAGTCCAGACCTCACCGAAGGACTCCAGCTTCCCCACACAGTAACTGTCACTGGCTCCGCAGATCCCGGTCCTCACCTCGTGCTATTCAGGGATCCGGTCCTCCTCGCAGGACCTCCCAACACCCAGGTAGCCAGGACCCCGCCTGGTGGCCTAGTCTGGGTACTCTTCAGGACGTCCTTCCCCAGCCGGGAACGTCCAATACCCAGGCCACCCGAAGCCAAGTCTCACGGTCTCAGGTGCTTGCAGGACCCTAGTCATTCCTAGGACAATCCAGCACCTTCACCGGTCAGGTCCATACACAGGAACCACACAGGAACCACACAGGACCTACCGGACACACCTCTCAGCTCCACACACAGGGAGCTCACAACCAACACTGACCCACACGCTGGTCACGTTACATACTGGTAACCACTCCCCTGGGTGGGAGTGTGTGTGTGGCTAGTCTGACCCTCCCATCTCTCATGACTAGCCCTGCCAATCTCCCATGAGAACTATACACATAACACAATCTCTTGAGGGACTACAGGTCCCAGCAGACCAACTTACAATCAGATTGACAGTGCAGAGTAACCTCCTCTGCAACACACATATTGGCCATTTACAATCCTGCCAAACTTTCTCTCTTCACCATCACGCTTCCAAGCGCATACTGGGGAGATCATGCAGCGCCCCCTACCTGTTACAGGGGTTACTGCATCACATATATCACAGTATGCATTGTAGTATGTAGTATGTATGTAGTATGTATGTATGTAGTATGTATGCATGCAGTGTGTATGTAGTATGTATGCAGTAAGTATGTATGCAGTAAGCATGTATGTAGTAAGTATGCATGTAGTATGTATGTATGTAGTATTTTCTTTTTACATTCAACACATAGCCGGATGATGGGACTACTACCCATTGGCTAATGTGTCAATCACTGTCACTGCAGCAGGCATCGTCCGATGGGACTTGTAGTCCCATCGGACGATACCTGCATACACGCACAGACCCCCAGCAGCCCGCACAGATCCACGGCAGGACCGCACAGAGCCCCGGCAGGCACGCACAGACCCCTGGCAGCCCGCACAGATGCCGGCAGCCTGCACAGAGCCACGGTAGGCCTGCACAGACCCCCAGCACCACGCACAGACCCCCGGCAGGCACGCACAGAGCCCCGGCAGGCCCGTACAGACCCCCACGGTCACACACAGACCCCACCCGCACACACACACACACAGTCTCTGCCCACGCACCGCCCACACTCCATTATAGTGCATCATTGCACTATGGGAACTTCCGATTCCGGTATCCGATATCGCAAAAAAATATCGGAACTCGGTATCGGAATTCCGATACAGCGAATATCGGGTATCGGAATGCTCAACACTAGTGTTGAGCAATCCGATACCGCAAGTATCGGGTATCGGCCGATACTTGCCGGTATCGGAATTCCGATACCGAGATCCGATACTTTTGTTGCATCGGGAATCGGTATCGGGATTAATATCAATGTGTAAAAGAAAGAATTAAAATTAAAAATAGGGATATACTCACCTCTCAGGCGCAGCCTGGACTTTACCGCCGTAACCGGGAGCCGTTGTACCTAAGAATGCGCGCTTGAAGGGCCTTAGATGAGGTCACTGCGCTCTGATTGGTCCGTAGCGGTCACATGGGCCGTCGCGACCAATCACAAAGCTGTGACGTCATCTTAAGGTCCTTCACGCGCTGATTCTTAGGAAGGAAGGCTGCCGGAAAGAAGCAGGGCGCGTCCGAGGGTGAGTATATTCCTATTAGGTATAGGACGCGCCCTGCTTGTTTCCGGCAGCCTTCCTTCCTAAGAATCAGCACGTGAAGGACCTTAAGATGACGTCACGGCTTTGTGATTGGTCGCGACGGCCCATGTGACCGCCACGCGACCAATCACAAAGCCGTGACGTCACCTAAGGTCTTTCAAGCGCTTGAAATACCTTAGGTGACGTCACGGCTTTGTGATTGGTCACGTAGCGGTCACGCGACCGCTACGCGACCAATCAGAAGCTGCGGACGTCTTCTAAGGTATTTCAAGCGCTTGAAAGACCTTAGGTGACATCACGGCTTTGTGATTGGTTGCGTAGCGGTCACGCGACTGCTACGGACCAAACAGAGCGCAGTGACCTCATCTAAGGCCCTTCAAGCGCGCATTCTTAGGTACAACGGCTCCCGGTTACGGCGGTAAAGTCCAGGGCGCGTCAGAGAGGTGAGTATATCCCTATTTTTTATTTGAATTCTTTCTTTTACACATTGATATGGATCCCAGGGCCTGAAGGAGAGTTTCCTCTCCTTCAGACCCTGGGAACCATCAGGGATACCGTCCGATACTTGAGTCCCATTGACTTGTATTGGTATCGGGTATCGGTATCGGATTAGATCCGATACTTTGCCGGTATCGGCCGATACTTTCCGATACCGATACTTTCAAGTATCGGACGGTATCGCTCAACACTACTCAACACTATTTGAGACAGATTATCAGCAAATATCTAGATATTTAAAATCTCCCATGATCATTATGTCATCATTTTATGAGAACAGAAACATCTGATGTAAAGAGTTCATCCATATCTTCAGTCTTTCCAGGTGTCCTATAGTAAAACATACATTAGTGCCCTTTATGCTATTTTCTCCTTGTATTGTTACCTTAACAATTTCTGCAGAGCTACCATTCCCTGAAGCTTCGATCTCTGTGGAAATATACATTTTCCTAACATTCGATTCAACACCTCCTCCCCTCTTGTTAATCTTGTTTCTAATAAATAAGTTGTAGCCTTCAAGGTTTGTATTCCAATCATGTGTATTATCCCGCCAAGTTTCAGTGATGCCTATGACATCATATCTCTCTGCCTGCTTTTCCAAATCTCCTTGTTTGTTTACCATGCTCTGTGCATTTGTATAGACACATTTTAGTTTGCAGTCTGTTTCTCTTGCTCCTCTATTTTTATGCAGAATGGATTGTTTTTGTTCTTTATTTACACTTCTAATAGCAGAGTTCTCTAAAGAATTCATTAGCTGCATATTTTTCTGGCTATATATTTCCCATCTCATATTCCTCTAGTTTAAAGCTCTCCTAATGAGTGTAGCAAGGCATCTACCAAATATGTGCTTACCTGTTTCGTAAGATGCAATCCATATCTAGCAAGGAGTCCATCATACAGGTAATTCACTTCATGGTCAACAAACCTAAAAGGTTGCTCACTGCATCATCGATGAAGCCAGTTGTTCACCTGTAGAATCCTGTTCAATCTCCTCGGTCCATGTCCATCCACTGGGAGGATGGATGAGAAGATGACCAGTTCCTTCATTTTCTGGCCTAGGTCTTCAAAGTCTCTACATATAGTCTTTAGGTCCTTTTTTGCTGTGTCATTTGTTTCTAAGTGCATTAGTAGACATGGGTAGTCATCTGTAGCACTGAAGAGTCTTGATACCCTATCAGACACATCTTTGATTTGGACACCTGAAAGACAGCACATTTTTCATCAGATAATGTCCAGTCGGCAGAGAGCAGCTTCTGCTCCTCTCAGTATGGAATCCTCTATGACTTCCACACTCCTTTTCTTCTTCACCACAGTGCTTGTTATTCTCCCTTCAAGAGGTTTTTGATTCCTTACTGGAGTGTTCTTTGTGGGGAAAGTACTTTTTTGATGTACAGTACAGACCAAAACTTTGGACACACCATCTCATTTAAAGATTTTTCTGTATTTTCATGACTATGAAAATTGTACATTCACACTGAAGGCATCAAAACTATGAATTAACACATGTGGAATTATATACTTACCAAAAAAGTGTGAAACAACTGAAATTATATCTTATATTCTAGGTTCTTCTAAGTAGCCACCTTTCGCTTTGATGACTACATTGCACAATCTTGGCATTCTCTTGATGAGCTTCAAGAGGTAGTCACTGGGAATGGTTTTCACTTCACAGGTGTGCCCTGTCAGGTTTAATAAGTGGGATTTCTTGCCTTATAAATGGGGTTGGGACCATCAGTTGTGTTGTGCAGAAGTCTGGTGGATACACAGCTGACAGTCCTACTGAATAGACTGTTAGAATTTGTATTATGGCAAGAAAAAAGCAGCTAAGTAAAGAAAAACGAGTGGCCATCATTACTTTAAAAAATGAAGGTCAGTCAGTTTGAAAAATTGGGGAAACTTTGAAAGTGTCCCCAAGTGCAGTGTCAAAAACCATCAAGCGCTACAAAGAAACTGGCTCACACGAGGACCGCCCCAGGAAAGGAAGACCAAGATTCACCTCTGCTTCTGAGGATAAGTTTATCCGAGTCACCAGCCTCAGAAATCGCAGGTTAACAGCAGCTAAGATTAGAGACCATGTCAATGCCACACAGAGTTCTAGCAGCAGACACATCTCTACAGCAACTGATAAGAGGAGACTTTGTGCAGCATGCCTTCATGGTAAAATAGCTCCTAGGAAACCACTGCTAAGGACAGGCAAAAAGCAGAAGAGACTTGTTTGGGCTAAAGAACACAAGGAAATCTGTGCTTTGGTCTGATGAGTCCAAATTTGAGATCTTTGGTTCCAACCACCGTGTCTTTGTGTGATGCAGAAAAGGTGAACGGATGGACTCTACATGTCTGATTCCCACCGTGAAGCATGGAGGAGGAGGTGTGATGGTGTGGGGGTGCTTTGTTGGTTACACTGTTGGGGATTTATTCAAAATTGTAGGCATTCTGTACCAGCATGGCTACCACAGCATCTTGCAGCGGCATGCTATTCCATCCAGTTTGCGTTTAGTTGGACCATCATTTATTTTTCAACAGGACAATGACCCCAAACATACCTCCAGGCTGTGTAAGGGCTATTTGACCAAGAAGGAGAGTAATGGGGCGCTATGCCAGATGACCTGGCCTCCACAGTCACCAGACCTGAACCAAATCGAGATGGTTTGGGGTGAGCTGGACAGCAGAGTGAAGGCAAAAGGGCCAACAAGTGCTAAGCATCTCTGGGAACTCCTTCAAGATTGTTGGAAGACCATTCCTGGTGACTACCTCTTGAAGCTCATCAAGAGAATGCCAAGAGTATGCAAAGCAGTCATCAAAGCAAAAGGTGGCTACTTTGAAGAACCTAGAATATAAGACATAATTTCAGTTGTTTCACACTTTTTTGTTAAGTATATAATTCCAAATGTGTTAATTCATAGTTTTGATGCCTTCAGTGTGAATGTGCAATTTTCATAGTCATGAAAATACAGAAAAATCTTTAAATGAGGTGTGTCCAAACTTTTGGTCTGTACTGTACATCTTCATAATTGTCCTGCGTAAGAGCCTGATAGCAGTTCTTCAGCGGTATGTGTGTTGACTGCCTCTTCATCCTCCTGCTTTTTGGGTCACATGATTCAACTTCTCATCTTCTGCAGGTACATTGAAAGGTGCTTCACTTGGTACATTCTGAATAGTTATTTCTACTATGTCATTAGCTTCTGCAGGAGCACTGAAAAGATTTTTACTTGCAATATTCTGAAGAGATTCTTCTGCTCTGTCAAGGAAATCCTCGTCTTCTTTGATGAACATCAATGTAGCTATTCTCTCCTGAAAACTTTGCACCTTATTCTCTAGCAAAGTCACAAGCTTGCATTCCTGACACGTAAAGTTTGTCTTTTCCTCTTATAAGTCTGTAAACATATAGCACACATTGTGCAACGCCCCCACTGCCGCAGGGCCGAGGGGTACCCGGTACCGGGCCTCTGATTCTCTGCTCTGGGGTTGTCACGGTGGCTAGGCCCGGTCCGTGACCCTGCTGAGGGGCGCACAGTGATAGGTATGACGGATAGATGATGATAGTGGTGCAGTGCAGTAAATAATGAGGACACTAGGTTGTAGTCTCTTTACCTCTTTACTGAAGGTTTTAGAGTCCTCAGTCCAGAGCGCTGTCAACAGGGCTGTCGGAGACCGGCCGGTCCAAAGGCACATCAGGAGTTCTCTTTACAGGTGGGAATCAGTGTCTACCTTCTAGCGCTGTGTGTTGTAGTTCTTCCCTGCTGAGCTCCCGGGGATAGTCCTCACAACTGTTTCTGTCTGTCTCTGATGTTCGTTCTCTCCGTCCCCCAGATGATATGGTAGGACGCACCCGTATGACGGGGTAGGCCTGGAGTTCTTCCGGGACCCTAGAGTCGCCCCTCTCCCACAGCTGCCTCTGTTGTCTGCTTAGGTGTTAAGTGAGACAGCCAACCTTTAATTGGCTGTCCTGCCGTGGTTTGCAGTAGTACTTAAAGTCTCTTACTTGCTCGGCGTTCCGGCCACCGACTGTTTGCGCCTCAGAAGGATGTTGCCTCGGTCTAACAGCACGACTCCTTCTGGTCCTAATTCCTCTTTACTGTATTCCCGTTGTGCACTGGTTAGTTCTGCTCTGAGGACTCTGCCAGGATCCCATCCCTGACAGGTCCTCTCACTAGCTCTTCCCAGCTACTTCTCCCTGTCTTCCTGTCCAACCCCCAGTTTTACCAGAGTGTGAGGAGTGGCCTACTAGATAGGACCACCCCCCCTGGTGGCCAGAGTGTGAAGTGTAGTGAGGTGTTACCTGGTCAGAGAAACTCCTTTAGTGCAATCAGACGTACCATAGCTCCCCATAGTGGCGGAGCCACAGTACTGCAACAACCAGGACTCTGGGGCGCTGCACTCCCCCCCGGTTAAATCCAGTACTCCCGGACTGGGAAAACAAGAACAACAATACATGTTAACAGGAAACACACAAAATTTTTGAAATAGCATAACAATTAAACATAACAGTGCTTCCCTTTATGGGAGTTGAGAACTCTTGAACGTTGCGAAAGTTAGGTCATGCACAGTTTATGACTCTCAGTTCAGTGGTTGAAACGGTGGGGACCCCGGGTAAACAAAGGGGTCCCCCCTTTTTGAAAGTTTTTGAGCAATTCACCGTCCATTACTCTATTGTCCATTTTAAAACCTGTAACAAAAGATATACACACAAACATTCTCAACTAAATAGCAGCCCTTATTAATACCTCCAAGTTTTGCAGCGGAGGGGAGTTTGATTTTGAGTGCTGTGTGTGGACCTTCGCAGTGCAGGGGTTGCTATTGACCTAACAGGGCCCGCTATGCTTGCTACCGCTGGTGTAGTGCACTGTCTTCTAGCTACACTTCTAGTGAGTCTGGGTAGCACTGGCAGGTTGGGGCTCTCAGAGCTGCTGCTATCAACAGTGGGTACAGCAGATTCACCGATAGAGGGAGGATTTGCCGGTTCAACGGTTGGCATGGCATCTTCAGGTAAGGCTTGTTGAGGTTGCGGGACCGGATGATCTGGTACCACCATTGTTTCTGGTGGGTCCGGATGTTGAAACATTAGAACTGGTACCATGATGGCTTGATTTATCTGAGTCCAGGACTGGGGAAAGTCACCAAGGACGGTATGGATCATCTTCTCCTTTTCCACCGGCGGGGAGATTCTTGGGGCCGTGTCCCTCTCTCTCAACTTATCGGGGCAGACCTTAATGTGATCCCTGGATACCGCTGTCGAGGTCTCCCCTCTGTCCTTGCTGATGAGACAGACCTTCGTGTTGTCGAAATCGGATGGCAGGATGGTATACGGTTCCACTTCCCATTGGTCATCGAGCTTGTGTAATCTCCTCTTTCGTTTAAGTACTTGCTCACCAGGTGACAGGGGAATCGCAGGAGCGTGTTGGTTGTAGTCCCTTTCTTGTTTCTGCCTAGCCTGGGCGAGACTTCTTTCTACACACTCCTGTACTTCGCGGTACCTTCGCTACCTTTCTGCATCCCAATCTGCATCTGGCGAGGTATCTTCGGGTACTAGGACCCCCATGTCCAGATCAACGGGTAACCGACTAGATCATCCTCGCATCAGGTACGCTGGAGTACAGTTGGTGGAATTTACTGGGATGTGATTGTACATATCCACCAAGTCAGGCAACTTTATCGGCCACAGGTTCCGTTCCTCCACAGGCAAGGTCTTCAATAAATCGATTACCACTTGGTTCATCTTCTCGCACATCCCGTTGGTTTGAGGATGGTACGGTGTGGTTCTGATCTTCTTACACCCGTACAGTTGGCAGAATTCTTGGAACACTTCGGCTTCGAATGCAGGTCCCTGATCGGTCAGTACCTTCTCTGGGTAGCCATGGGGCCTACAAAAGTGCTGCTGGAAGGCCCTGGCGGCAGTCCTGGCCGTTAGATCCTTGACAGGTACAACCACCAAAAACCTGGAGTAGTGGTCCACGATGGTAAGGGCGTAGATATAGCCCGACCGGCTAGGTGTCAGCTTCACATGATCCAGCGCGACCAGTTCGAGCGGCCGTTTGGTGATGATAGGCCGCAGGGGAGCCCATTGACTGTCACGGTCCTTCCTGCGCAGACTACATGGACCACACTCCCGACACCACTTCTCAATGGTTCTCTTCATGCCAATCCAATAGAACCTCCCTCGGAGTAGCCTTTCTAGCTTCCTCCATCCGAAGTGTCCGGCTCCATCATGGTAGGCTCCCAGAACCATGGGCGCATCTCGCCTTGGCACCACTATCTGCCACAACAATTCATGAGTACGTGGGTCGATGCTCCTCCTGCACAGCTTGCCATCATGGATAAACAGTTTGCTTCTCCCCTTCCACAGCTGTTGGGTTTCTTGTGGATCATCTGGGCGGGGATGCAACCCTGCCTGCGTCAAGAGCTCTTTCACCCGACGGACTGCGGGGTCACCATCCTGGGTTTCTGCCCACCCGTGATGAGGCAGGGGATTCAGCGTGGCATCTGGTTGGTTCCCGTGCCTGTTCTTCACATGATGAGAGTTCTGAGTGGCTTTGGGGCAATGGAATGCAGGCAGCTCCACCTCTTCAAGTGCCTCCGGGTCTTCTCCCGTTTCTGGCAAATTGGGCATTCGGGACAAGGCATCGGCATTGGCATTCTTGTGTCCTGCCCGGTACTTGATGGTGAAATCGTAGTTGGACAGCCGGGCCATCCATCGCTGTTCCAAGGCCCCGAGTTTGGCAGTATCCAGATGCGTTATTGGATTGTTATCCGTAAAGACGGTGAATTTCGCGGAGGCCAGGTAGTGTTTGAACCTCTCTGTCACTGCCCAGACGATGGCAAGGAATTCCAGCTTAAAGGAACTGTAGTTGTCAGGGTTCCTTTCCATGGGATGGAGTTTCCTGCTGGCGTAAGCGATCACCCTTTCTTTGCCTTTCTGAACCTGGGACAGCACGGCTCCTAATCCCACATTGCTGGCATCTGTGTACAGCACAAACGGTTGATCGTATTCGGGGTAAGCCAGTACCTCTTCTCCCGTCAGTGCCGACTTCAAACAGGTGAAGGATTCCTCCAGCTCCTCGTTCCAATCAAAGGGGGTGTTCCTCCCCTTGGTCTTCTTTGGTTGGCCCACCAACAGGTTTTGCAAGGGTGCGGCCTTCTTGGTGAAGTCCTTAATGAACCTCCGGTAGTAGCCTACCAACCCGAGGAACTGCCGGACTTCGTGGAGGTCACTAGGCTTTGGCCAGTCCTTGATCACTGTGACCTTGTCGGGGTCTGGGGCCACTCCTTCAGCGCTCACCACATGGCCCAGGTACTGCACTTTAGGTTTCAGCAGATGACACTTGGACGGTTTCACCTTTAAGCCGAAGTTGGACAGGGCTTCAAACACCTCAGCCAAGTGCTTCAAATGGTCTTCGTAGGTCTTAGAGAAGATAATGACGTCATCCAAATACAGCAGCACGGTTTCAAAGTTCATGTGTCCCAGGCAGCACTCCATCATCCTCTGGAACGTCCCAGGAGCATTGCACAATCCGAAGCGCATGTAGTTGAATTCGCAGAGACCCATTGGGGTCGTGAAGGCTGTCTTCTCTTTGTCCGCCTCTGCCACAGGAACCTGCCAGTACCCACTGGTGAGATCTAAGGTAGAGAAGTAGTTAGCAGATTTTAAGGCAGCCAGAGACTCCTCTATCCTGGGCAGTGGGTATGCGTCTTTATGTGTAATGCGATTCAACTGCCAATAATCAACACACATCCTCATTGTACCATCTTTTTTTTTAACAAGGACTAACGGAGCTGCCCAGGGGCTACAGCTGTCTCTCACCACCCCAGCCTCCTTCATTTCCCGCAACATGTCCTTGGCACACTGATAATGAGCTGGGGGTACAGGGCGATATCTCTCTTTTATGGGTCGGTGATCTCCCGTGGGGATATGATGTTGGATCCCTTTCACCTGCCCAAAATCTAAGGGGTGTTTGCTGAATACCTGCTCGTACTCGTGTACCACCCTGTAGGCCCCCTGTTTTTGATGGGATGGGGTAGAGTCAGTGCCCACATGCAATTCCCGACACCAATCTTTCGAGTGCTCTGCAGAACCTTTGTTCTCCGCCACGTTTGACGGGACCAAGGGTTCAGGTGTCTGTATCACACTATTATTGACAGTGAACAGTTTGGCGAGCGTGGTATACTTGGTGAGGTGAACCTCTTCCTTCCCACAATTGAGGACACGTACGGGCACTCTCCCCTGGCAGACGTCGACCACCCCCCGGGCTGTCAGAACAGTAGGCCTATTGTCTGAATATACAGGTTCTACCAAGGCCTGGTAGTCCTTACCCCTGAGGCCTATGGCTGCCCGACACCATATTAACATTTCACTCCTGGGGGGTATCGCAATGGGGTTTGAATCACTCACAGTGACACGACCAATCTCACCCCCAGTCAGCTCTACCTGCTGTCTCTGCATCAGAGCTCTGATTTCCTTCTGCAGGGCACGATGCTCACTGTGGCCAGCGGTTTCCGCCACCTGTTGCAACAAAACAATAACTTCTGCAAGACAATTTTCTATAACATTAGTACCAAGAGTCATCATGGGATTACATTCTCGACGATCAATATCAACAATCACAATCCCTTGGGCTTTCAATTCCACCCGCCCCACCTTGATGGTGACCTCCTTATACCCCACCTGTGGCAACGGCTGACCATTACTGGCTATTATGGTGAAATCATCGTCAGGGCCATGAGTAATATCAGTGTCCTCCCAATACCGTTTATAAAGCACGTAAGGTATAGTCGTCACCTGCGAACCGGTGTCCAGCAAAGCGTTCAAGGGGATTCCATCAACCACTACAGGGAGAACTGGTCGTCCTCCAATATACTTGGTTCTCCAATGCTGCGGGCCTGACCGTCCTACTCCTGGGGGTTGGCCCTTTGCCCCAGGGGTTGCTCGTTTAAAGGACAGTACCTTGCAAGGTGGCCCACCTGGTGACAGCGGCGGCAGATGGGTCGTCCGTCCTGATGGAAGCGATCGCTGTCCCAGCCTCTGGTCGGTGGGGTCCTCTTCTGTCGCGTCCAGGGGATATCTTCTGGTCTGGAGGCTAGCTGGATCTTTTCCTTGGGGGCCTCCTGTAGGGACTGCACCGTCCGGGCTAGGGCAGCAACGCTCTTGGTCAGCTCCTGCATCTGAAGACGGAGTCCTGCAGGGGAGTCATCCTCGAAGCTCTGGGCGTCGGCCTCCGCGGCAACTGGGGTATCCGATGCCACCTCCTGGTGGTATGTGAGAGCGGGGCGCCTGGGTGGTACTGCGCGGCTGGGCTGTCGCTCCTGCAATGCCTGGATAGCTTTATCTTTGAATTGCGCAAAAGTCAAGTCTGGATTTTGCATGGCCAGGAAGTGCAATTGGCCCCGCTGGTGACTGCACAGGAGCCCCTCAATGAACCGCTCCTTCAGGAGTTTATCCTCATCCTGCATGCTGCCGGGGTCACTCTGCTTAATGGCCCGCATCGCCTCCTGGAGATTAAGGGCATAGTCCCGTAAGCTATCCTGCAGTCTCTGTTTGCATCCATAGAAAGTCAGTTTAATTTCTGTAGCAGTGCGAGTATCGAAGGTGGCTTTAAGCTTTGCAAAAATCTGCTGTGCAGTTCCCTTATCCTCGGCAGGCCAGGACTTCAATTCTCTCAGAGCCGCCCCAAAGAGTTGGCCAGTTATCATATGAACCTTCTGCGGCTCTGTCAGGGGATAGAACTCGAGCAGGCTGCAGAGCCCTTCCTTAAAGTCAGTAAATGTATGCGACTCCCCAGAGTATCGTGGGAGCCAGGCCGGTCCGGGCAGGTATGGCATAGAGAAGGGCATTATGGCTTTTGTGTTAGCGGCAGCGTCCGACTGGCTGAGGGGAACAGCGGGTTCTGCGGCAACCGGTGGTGGTATTAGGGCCGCGGCTTCGCCCGCTGCGGGGACCGGAGCTGCCCCTGCGTCCGCGGCTGCGGCCGCCACCTCCTCTCCTCCCGACTCGGACATGGCTGTCCCTTCCTCCCACTAACCTGCTGGAGATCGGAGTTCCTCTTCCGGGATTGTCGCCTTACCGCGCTTTCCGTTCTGCGCTTCTTTTGGCCGGTTCCGCCCACGAAGCTGAAGCTCCTCCCTCCGTGCGCGGCAATGGCGAATTTTTGGCGGTAAACGGCAATACACAGTCCAAGCACAATAAATCACAGTTCCAAAGCACACATGACCTGATTCTTCAGGCTTAAGTAGATCCTCTTCATGACGCCAAATTGCAACGCCCCACTGCCGCAGGGCCGAGGGGTACCCGGTACCGGGCCTCTGAGTCTCTGCTCTGGGGTTGTCACGGTGGCTAGGCCCGGTCCGTGACCCTGCTGAGGGGCACACAGTGATAGGTATGACGGATAGATGATGATAGTGGTGCAGTGCAGTAAATAATGAGGACACCAGGTTGTAGTCTCTTTACCTCTTTACTGAAGGTTTTAGAGTCCTCAGTCCAGAGCGCTGTCAACAGGGCTGTCTGAGACCGGCCGGTCCAAAGGCACATCAGGAGTTCTCTTTACAGGTGGGAATCAGTGTCTACCTTCTAGCGCTGTGTGTTGTAGTTCTTCCCTGCTGAGCTCCCGGGGATAGTCCTCACAACTGTTTCTGTCTGTCTCTGATGTTCGTTCTCTCCGTCCCCCAGATGATATGGTAGGACGCACCCGTATGACGGGGTAGGCCTGGAGTTCTTCCGGGACCCTAGAGTCGCCCCTCTCCCACAGCTGCCTCCGTTGTCTGCTTAGGTGTTAAGTGAGACAGCCAACCTTTAATTGGCTGTCCTGCCGTGGTTTGCAGTAGTACTTAAAGTCTCTTACTTGCTCGGCGTTCCGGCCACCGACTGTTTGCGCCTCAGAAGGATGTTGCCTCGGTCTAACAGCACGACTCCTTCTGGTCCTAATTCCTCTTTACTGTATTCCCGTTGTGCACTGGTTAGTTCTGCTCTGAGGACTCTGCCAGGATCCCATCCCTGACAGGTCCTCTCACTAGCTCTTCCCAGCTACTTCTCCCTGTCTTCCTGTCCAACCCCCAGTTTTACCAGAGTGTGAGGAGTGGCCTACTAGATAGGACCACCCCCCCTGGTGGCCGGAGTGTGAAGTGTAGTGAGGTGTTACCTGGTCAAAGAAACTCCTTTAGTGCAATCAGACGTACCATAGCTCCCCATAGTGGCGGAGCCACAGTACTGCAACGACCAGGACTCTGGGGCGCTGCACTTGCAGCACACCATGTGGGTAATTTCCTTTGCCATATTGAACAAAACAAATTTCTGTGAAATTACCATTTGATGATATCCTTCAAGCAGCTACACCCAAAGATCTTCAGACTTGCATCAAATCTTCACTTTTCCCAGAATGCCCCAGGAACTTGCAAATTAACTCCTGGATCCTTCCATATTCCAATAATTCCTGTGAAGCACCTGAAGGGTTAATACACTTTTTGAATGTGGTTATGAGGACCTTGGGGTGCAGCTTAGAATGGTGAAAAGTCAGTTTAAATGTGATGTGGTCCCTAAAAAAATGATTTTGTTGCAAAAATGAGAAATCGTGGGTCAGCTTTCATATATAAAATATATGCTTATATAAAATAGACATGTAGGAAATGCTATGTATTAACTATTTTGCCCGACATACCTCTCTGATTTAAAGGCATAAAAATTAAAAAAGTTTGAAAATTGCAACATTTTCCAAATTTTTGCCACACTTCTGATATTTTTACAAATAATCAAAAGTCATATCAAACACATTTTACCACTATCATTAAACACAATATGTCAAGAGAAAATATTCTCCGAGTCACAAGGATTCGTTGAAGCATTCCAGTGTTATTAGCTCATAAATTGACACTGGTCTGATTTTAAAAAATTGGCCTGGTCAGGAAGGTGAAAATAGGATTTGGGGTGAAGGGGTTAAACAGAACAGACCTTGGTTGCTCATACACAGCTGAGCTATCCCAAACTCAATTAACCAAAACTGTTATTTTCCATGGCAACCATTGATACTTGCGATTCCCTGCTTGGGACCTGGGCATTTAATCATGATCACTTGTGTCTCCAAACCCAAACAAATTGCAGTCTTTTCTCCTGGAGCACACTTCATAAACAGAAGAGGCACAATCCCACCAGTTGTGGTAACTAGTGTTGAGCGATACCGTCCGATACTTGAAAGTATCGGTATCGGAAAGTATCGGCCGATACCGGCAAAGTATCGGATCTAATCCGATATCGATACCCGATACCAATACAAGTCAATGGGACTCAAGTATCGGACGGTATCCCTGATGGTTCCCAGGGTCTGAAGGAGAGGAAACTCTCCTTCAGGCCCTGGGATCCATATTAATGTGTAAAATAAAGAATTAAAATAAAAAAATATTGCTATACTCACCTCTCCGACGCAGCCTGGACCTCACCGAGGGAACCGGCAGTGTTCTTTGCTTAAAATGCGCGCGTTTCCTGCCTCCCGTGACGTCACGGCTTGTGATTGGTCGCGTGCCGCCCATGTGACCGCGACGCGACCAATCACAGCAAGCTGTGACGTAATTTTCAGGTCCTGAATGCAGAATTAGGCATTCAGGACCTGAATTACGTCACGGCTTGCTGTGATTGGTCGCGTCGTGGTCACATGGGCGGCACGCAACCAATCACAAGCCGTGACGTAATTTTAAAATGCGCGCGTTTCCTGCCTCCCGTGACGTCACGGCTTGTGATTGGTCGCATCGCCCATGTGACGGCGACGCGACCAATCACAAGCCGTAACGTAATTTTAAAATCCTGAATGCCTAGAATTAGGCATTCAGGACCTGAAAATTACGTCACGGCTTGCTGTGATTGGTCGCGTCGCGGCCACATGGGCGGCACGCGACCAATCACAAGCCGTGACGTCACGGGAGGCAGTAAACGCGCGCATTTTAAGCAAAGAAGGCTGCCGGTTCCCTCGGTGAGGCCCAGGCTGCGTCGGAGAGGTGAGTATAGCAATATTTTTTATTTTAATTCTTTATTTTACACATTAATGTTGTTTCGATACCGATACCCGATACCACAAAAGTATCGGATCTCGGTATCGGAATTCCGATACCCGCAAGTATTGGCCGATACCCGATACTTGCGGTATCGGAATGCTCAACACTAGTGGTAACCCCTTCAGACCAACCTGCATCAACTTCCAGGGCCAAGCATAAGTGTGCAACTTCTGGTATAGTGCTCACTGAACAGGCTACAACTTCGACATGGTTCTCTGCAGCTCTTGCAAACAGACTGCTTAGCACAGTCTCCATTCACAGAGAGACACCGGCATGTCTTTCTCTAAGCTACAGCTCACATTTTGGCTGGCCACTCACCAGTAGCAGTCAACTCTACTCAACATCCAACGGACTGACTCTCCCTCAGGAGACTGCCACTCCATGAAGCTACTTCTTGCTTCATAGAGAAATCCTGAATGTACATCTACTCCTCATTTAAAAAGTGTGATTTTAATCAATATCTTACTGAATCCGAGAATAATTTCTGAGGAAATTTTCTTAACCCATATCATTAACATTAGGTTAATAATATACAGTAACTTTCATTACCAAATCTTCAGTTTTACTTAAAGAGGTTGATACAAAATTGAATACATACCACATCACAAACTAATAATTTGTATGACCTCCATGATTTTTAAGGACAGACCCAAGTCTTTTAGACATAAAATGAACAAGTTAGCGACATATTGCAACATCTATTTTTTCCATTCTTAATGCTGGATGGAGAGTGATGCTCAACTTGACTCTTCAATATTCCCCATAAGTGTTCAGTTGGGTTCACATTAGGAGACACTTGATCTCTGAGTCACTTTCACTCTATTCATCTTTAGAAATAGAGCAGATGCATGTTTTGTATCATTGTCATGTTAGAAAAATGCACGTCTATCAAGTGAATGGAGTGTTGGTAAATTTCTTTAAAACATCAAAACAGATTTCTACATGAAAGGTAAAGATTTAATCAACATAAGCAACTTTACGTACATGCAATTAGTTTGGAGAATAAAATCCACGATATGTTATTCTTAAGAAATGAAGCATGGTTGTAAGATATGGTTTAGTGGCCAACGGGGTAGCATTTCTACCTTCTTAAGGTAAAATATTAGATTGTAAAGTTAAATCAACCTATTTGTTTTTAGACATTTTCATTTATTTTTCAGTGGCCATACCCCCATTATAATCATTATTGTGAGATGGGGAACATAAGATAGAAATTAATAAGAACAGATCTTCCATACCTAGGCATGACCACAAAACAGTGTGAGAGCAGTTTTTCTTCTGCTCTATATACATTGTACAACCTGCAACTACAGGAGCTAGTAACAGTTAATTGTTGGCAATTTTTGGCATCCGAAAAACATGGATCTTATATTGATGACATGTTCTAAAAAGATCATGAACATCATGGTAGTGTAAAACCTGTTTAAAAATAGTGTTTTCCATTGCAGATCAAACCTATTTACTTAAATCACCCTTAACTGCAATACCAGATGTAACCTATGTACTAGAGACATGGATTACATCTGGTAGACAAATGCAGATATTGTATTTTAACTTGAGGTATAAAATATAATTTTTAGTTACTAGCAGGATTTCTGCGCTAAATGTTTTCAATGCTTTCACATACATTAACCATATTATTTCCCCCAATGTTCACTTATAGCCACACAAGGTCTTGACTCTATCTTGATTAGTTTGACTCGAAAGATTCTTTACTACATTAGCAGTCATTTTTAAAATGTCTAGTTTATTAATGTAATTTCTTTACTTCCAAGCCCTCCATAATATCACTCATAAAACATTTAATAAAACTCATTCCCAGCATAGAACCCTGAGGCATTTCAATAGTAACCTGCTGATTCTCTGAATGTACTCCATTAACTGCCACAGTCTGACACCTATCTTTAACTTTATGGTGTATCCATAAAAATGCTTTCAAATTACATACTAATCCTTGTAATTTGTAGATTAACTCGCTTTGAAGAACTTTGTCAAAATCTGAATAGAAGTCTAAATAAATGATGTCAGCAGATCCAAACTAATTGATCACTCTATTTATGCAGACAGGTTATTTGATTTGACTGGGATATTTATTTTCAGTAACTTTGTGCTGGATTTGTATGAAAACTGACATGGGAATTCAAATTTTTCCTAATGTGGCTTTGTTTTTATTTTAGTGTAGGTACTCACAAGTGTGAGGACTAGTGTTGAGCATTCCGATACCGCAAGTATCGGGTATCGGCCGATATTTGCTGTATCGGAATTCCGATACTGAGATCCGATACTTTTGTGATATCGGGAATCGGTATTGGGATCGATATTAATGTGTAAAATAAAGAATAAAAATAAAAAATATTGATATACTCACCTCTCCGACGCAGCCTGGACCTTACCGATGTAACCGGCAGCTTCCGTTCCTAAGAATGAGCGCTTGAAAGACCTTAGATGACGTCGCGGCCTGTGATTGGTCGCGTGAGCGGTCACGTGACCACCACGCGACCAATCACAAGCCGCGACGTCATCTAAGGTCTTTCAAGCGCTTGAAAGTCCTTAGATGACGTCGCGGCTTGTAATTGGTCGCGTGGCGGTCACGTGACCGCCACGCGACCAATCACAGGCCGCGACGTCATCACGCGACCAATCACAGGCCGCGACATCATCTAAGGTCTTTCAAGCACTCATTCTTAGGAACGGAAGCTGCCGGTTACATCCGTAAGGTCCAGGCTGCGTCGGAGAGGTGAGTATATCAATATTTTTTATTTTTATTCTTTATTTTACACATTAATATGGATCCCAGGGCCTGAAGGAGAGTTTCCTCTCCTTCAGACCCTGGGAACCATACAGGATACCTTCCGATACTTTGTGTCCCATTGACTTGTAATGGTATCGGGTATCGGTATCGGCGATATCCGATACTTTTCGGGTATCGGCCAATACTATCCGATACCGATACTTTCAAATATCGGATGGTATCGCTCAACACTAGTGAGGACCCTTGACACGGATTGCGAGCCTTCATATCTTGGCCAAAATATCGACCAATACTTCATATACCTTGTATATACAGCATTTTTTGCATTTTATTTATATCCAGGGAGCAGCCAGGCCCATTTATGTTGGCTTGTAAACTGGGCTGTCTTTTCTAATTGGATGCACTTTTATAGTGCTGGGCAGCCAGCCTAATATAATAGTAGGGGAATCACTAATAGACTGTAAGCCAGACAAAGTGAACTACCTATGTCTGACCAGTGCACTATGCAAGTCTTTTCTTCTGTGCAATTTTAATACTAAGCAATCACCCCCTCCATGAACTGGTAGGTTGTCAGTGGTTGTCTCATCATTATTTTGCACCTGTGCTGATGCCATCTTTATTACATGGGTTTGCTGCATCCTGCATTAGTTCTGAGACCTGAGCAGGTAAATACTGCTGCCATTTTCTTGCTGTGTGAATTTTTGAAAACTAACATGCTCAATTTCCTCAACAGTATTATGATGTGTGTATTCCTCTGTCTAGTGGTGAGCAGAGCTGCCACCGGCTTACTCAATGTAGAAGATTGCACCAGCCAGAGAAGACTCACATGACCTCAGACACGGCCAGGAGGAATTCCCCATAATATTTGCAGCATTAAAAAATCAGACAGTATAGCACATCAAATCAGAAGACACTATCATAGATGTTATTTTAAAAGCAGAAGCAAGGAATGCAGCAGCCATTTTGTGATGAATCTGCATAGTGAAAGGACATCACAGCTCACAGCTTTGCCATAGCAATAGAGATAAAAAGCAATAAAATACAGAGCAAATTGTACAAATGAGTGTGATTGGTACTTGGGGAGAAGAGAACAAAACAGACTTAATATCAGCATATATACAGTACATTGCTCAGCATTTATTCATAACATAGAAATTTCCTAAATGTAATTCTTACTTTGTTGGGAAGCTGATCTTGCAGGTTTGGGTCACTTAACAAAATGTATGGATATTCAACGGAAGAAAAAAAAAACGGTTCACATACAATCCAAAATCAGGTGGTGCCCAGGCTCAGGTTCGCGGAAAATAATTATAGATTTCAATATAAAGTATTAAAGTTTTTTTTTTTTTTTTTTAAAAGAAAATATTGTAAAGGTAAAAAGCATGATTTTGAGTTGAGCCATACTGGATGGTAACTACTACCAGACTTCAAGAATTAACTAGCATATACTTAGAAAAAGATTCAGGTTTGCAAATGTTCTTTGCTGTGAAAAATAAGCTGGTCCAATAATTCAATCACACTATGAGAGGAATGGTGCATGAAAGAAAGTCCAAAATTAGACTTGTTAAGGCCCTCGATGAATTGATTGGCCTCAGACTCACTGCACTTATGTAAGAAAAACAGATCATCAGTGTGGCGATAATAAAGCAAAATGATAGGAATGAAAACTTTGTTGTCAGAAATATTTAATTTTTCAAAATGCCCCATGTAGAGATAATCATGTCAAGTCACAAATCTACTCACTATCGCAAAACCCTTTGGTTCTTTCTTGACGTTCTTGAACAACCTGGAGTTACGTTAAAAAGTATTATTGTGAAGGATAAAGGAAATTCCTTCAAGGAGAAATTTTAACTTTTTTGATGTCATATGTGGGGCACTTGACAAGAAATGATTGAAAGCTTGCAGCTAAAGTATTTAGGGAATGTTGGAGTAAAGAACTATAATATCAGTTTTGAGGAAACCAAAGTCAGCCTGATAATCTTAATCACCCTTAACACTTTGTAGTATGTTAATAAGTTGAGTGGAATTCTTTTAATAAGATGACAAAGTGTGTATCCATTTCTGAAGGTGTAGGTTAAGAAAATGTGAAAAACTGCTAGTTAAGAAACCTATGCCTGAAATAATAGGGCACCCAGGGTGATTCAATGTGCATTTGTGTTTCTTTAGAAAATAATAAAAAGCCAACATTTTTCATTAGCAATTAAGCCCATGTATTTACAGCCGCAGCGTTCAACCCTGCAGCATCCAGATGTTACAGCATAGTGGAGGGGATTTTATGAAATCCCGTCTTCACTATGCATGTGAACACACATTCGGCAGCCCAGCGTTTATGGACATGCGGTGCATCTTTTTAGAACGCAGCATGTCTGTTTACCTTGCGGCGACGCTCCGGTAAATCACAGGTCCCTATGTATGGGGTGCGGAGATTCCGGATGTGTGCAATGAACCGCGCGTACAGAAGGGGGCGACGCTTTGGGTGGAGCGGGTTTTCCGCTCCATCCAAAGTGCCGTAATTACGGACCGTGGACACGCACCCTAATGATTCCATTAGTTGAGAATATGAAATAAACATTGGGAGAGTAACTAAATGTTTTCATAGTCTCAGTTTTGTCACCTTCATTTACATGTATCTATGTTTCTTGGATAAATGTATTTTAACTAAACAAACTCTTACACATGTCACAATTATTTTGCAGTTTTACTTTTGTTCTGTAACCTTTGCATTATTTTTTGGTTTATTTTCTAGGGAGTTCT